>NW_009701833.1:0-382 GCF_000703405.1 Apaloderma vittatum
TGCCGGGACCTTGCTCTGAGGCTGCCTGGCTGCTGGGGCTGGGGCTGCTCCGCTCCTCTGCAGGAGAGCCACGGGAAGGCCTCGATCCCAGCTTGCTCGCGCTGCTGGGGCCAGCGATCTCCAGGATGGAACCGGTTATTGGCAAAAAGTTCCTGAGGAAAGGAAATTTGATAAGCCCCTGCTTTCGTGGCATCCGGCAGAAGGAGGCATCCCTGCTCTTCCCCCTCTGCCCTGTTTCCAGCTCCTCCAGGAAACTGAAGCCCCGGTTCACAGGACGGCAGGGGCAGTCCCTGGCAAGGCACAGCACTTGCTGGGAAGGAGGACACCAACCTGAAAGGGATTCGGATCCCCAGAAGGCGCATTACTGGATGGAAGAGATCCC
>NW_009701833.1:584-784 GCF_000703405.1 Apaloderma vittatum
GAGTTGCTGGGCAGAAGTGAACCAACCTAGGGGGGATGCGGATCCCCAGGAAGAGCACTGTAGCACACCAGATATCCCTGTCCCTGCATTGCGGGCACTGGAATCGCAAGGGGCCAGTGCTCAAAGCCAGTCGCTGTGGGAGAAGCAGAAGGAGCGTGCGTGAGGCCGTGCTGCTGCCGAGAGCCGGCCGGGGCCCGCGG
>NW_009701834.1:0-28576 GCF_000703405.1 Apaloderma vittatum
ACCTTCACATATATACAGCAAGGTTCAGAAAAACAAGCCGTGGAAAACCCACAACTTCAGTAATACTCTAAAAAAATCCAGCTTCACCAATAAAAAAGAATTAAAACTATCTCCAGCTATAGCTAGGAATTTTGTCATGTTCTCTAAACATCTCTTAATCCTTCTGTTCGAGAGGCAACGCGCCCTAAAAGAAATCAAATTTCATTTAATTCATCTTGTTTGTAGCGGCACAGGCTCTACAGACCCACCTCCCACCTGGGACGCTGGCTCAGAGGCTACTTCTGAGAATATTTCCGCTTGCCTTAGGAAAGCCAAACCGAAGCCAACCAAGTCCTAGATTGTTCTGGCGTTAAGAAGCGGGAATTATTTATCTCTGGCAGATTGAAACGGGGCCTGTGCAGCAATTCAAGGGTTCCTTCCACTCTTCACAATCATATATAACTCAATGCAGGCTTTGGAGTTCTTTTCCCAACAGTGTATTTATAGCTTTTGAGAAAGCCCAGCTAATCCTTAGTCTTATCAGGGCAATAGAAGATAAGTTTGTCTTTCCCGGAGCAATAAGATGGACTGCCAAAGCCGTAAATTTCCAAGAACGGCATAGTTACTCACTTCAGCCCATAAATCCCTGCGTTCGTTCTTTTTTTAATTTCACAAGGGATGACTGATCAAACACCACATCGACTCCTCTCCCTCTTGTTCCTCTTTACAAAAGACCTGGGCCCATCCAAAAGTCACATGTGGCTCCGCAAATGCTCCGCCTGGTCAAACAACACGTGGATTTATTTCCGTGGATTTATTTCCTTGGATTTATTTCCCCCGAGGAGCTGCAGCGTTTCGCCTTTGTTTACACACCCCAGCAATCCTCACCGAATCAGCACGTGTGCAGAGTCAAAATCAGGACTTTACTACCTGCACGTCAGCGATTTTACTACCTGTTGTCTAACTTAGGGCTGTGTACGCAAAGCCGCTGAACTATCCGTGAAGGAGATGCTGCACAGAACGTACTCTTTTGCTTCCCCTTCCTCCTGGGGAAATCAAGCCACAGCACAAACAGCCCCAGGAGGGGCACAGGCACGAACCGATATGGAGAAGGAGCATTTGAGTCTAATATCTGCACCTTGCTCCCGACTGTCTTAGGCGGCATTTCCCTACCGCGAGCAGCACGTTGCGCCTGCTTTTGCGACGCGCGAGAGGTGCAACATCCGCCCTGTCCCACCTCCGCCCTCCTGAGCCCAAGAAATACGCTTTAAGGCTGACCACAGAGGTCTTGCCTAAGCACCTCCATTGCAGTAGCTTGGTTTCAGTCACGGCTTTCGCAAGCCCGTTTTATTCCTCGGCAGTAAGGTCCTTTCCGACCCAAATAATTCCGTGACTCTCTGACAAGAAAGGGGAGTCAGTGCTAGATCGGGGAAGAGGTGCCACATCCTTGTGGCGAAGACATACGTGGGGACAACAGCTTTAGAAAAATCGCTTTGGGCTATTTTCAAATACAAATCAGACTTGGATTTGACACGCTGAAGCGTTTAGCAACGAATGAGTCACATGCGGCCGTACGCCTTCAGCTGCTTCGGCCGAGATCAAAAGATGCCGATCGCACAAACGCTGAAAACGCTACAGAAATCCTGTCCATTAGGGCTTCAAAAAGCATGGGAATGGCTGCACTGCTCCACAGCAACCTTCAAAGCCCACCAAATTCACTGAGAAGGACGCTGACCATGTGCAGAAGGACACCCCCCCCACGCCAAAATGGTATTTTCAATAGCAGTAACCATTTGCCCATGACGGGGAGGTTGGATTAAATGATCTCTAAAGTCCCTTCCAGCCTAGGCCAGTCTAGGATTCTATGAATTATGGAGATAAGCGCTGCTCACAGTTTTGGCAACAGCGAGACAAGGGGAAAACCCGCAGATTAAAATACGGAAGGGCAGCCAGAAGAAGTTTACCTTTGGAGAACACTTGAAATGCATGCCAGGTACTGGGAGTGTCGTCACATACATTGTAATACACCGATACAGGTATAGTGTGCCAACTATACAGAAAAATCTTCTGCTAATTATAGACCTAGAAGAAAGAAAGGGGAGGGGGAAGAGAGGAAAAGAAGTAAGGAGGTCACTCAATGCAAACAAAACATGCAAAGATAAATAAAATAAACTACCAGCTGTTCTCTTCTCGATGCTTCGGGAGCGTATCAGCTTACAACTGAGAATCCTGAATCACTTGACAAACATTCCCACGCTTTATAGGTCAGAAACATGAGAGCAAATCAGCCAACATCACCCATGAAGTTGATTACGGGAAATAAAAGGATTAGCGTACAACGGCCTGTGCAGACTTAGTGTTGAAAATATTAAAAGGGATTTCATGCCCAACACCTCTCCGTGAGCTGGAGCAATCACTACTTTTCTATTCAAAGCCAAGGATAAAGTTACAGTATTTCCATTATAAGATGAAAGGGGCTGAGTTGATCTCAGCTGACGCACACATTTAGGAATTACAAAAGGGCCGCTGAAGAAATAGCTCATATGACCCATACGAGTGCTTCCTGAGCAGCATAAGAAGCAATCGGCATCAGCAGCAAAACCTCTGAAACACGACCCGGTTGGTTTTTGTTGATCTCAAATTGTTGTTATTTACAATTAGGACCATTGCGGGGGGGCGGAGGGGGGGGGATAAAGTTACAAGCTCTGGTATTCGTTTGTTGCTATTTTGAAACATTCACTTTTTAAAAAGAGTATTTCCACCATGCCAAGCTCTTCCAAGGCTCAAAACTGGCCGTCTGTTTTATTTTTAATGGCTTTTGGCAGAGTTATTAGACTGTGGGGCTCCACTCTCGGAAGACTGCCAGATCAATAACAATTTGAGTGCCTGAACTTATCAGAACAGCTTCAACGATTAAAGGGGAAACGCATTTTTGGACTCAAGTGCTCACTGCACTTTTGTATTCTTCTTCCATGTCCCGGTGTAAACACGGATGAAGCCAAGACCTAAAAATTATACTTTATTAATGTAGCTCCACAGATCCAAATTTAAGAATGGAAGACATCAAGACACTGATGCTATGGTTTTCCTCTGTGTTTCAGATGGGGAATTTTTCACTCAGAAGGGTGAGCCAATGAAGATCTCACACTTGTGCCAGGCTTTTCTAACTAGACATGAAACTGCTTTCATTTATTACTTGGTACAAACAGAGAGGATATGAATTAAAGACTGAGCAGCACTGTATTTCGAGAGACCAAGTCGCGGTATTTTATCAAGCACTGAACCTTTTTTATTTTTTTTTAATTAAAACTACTCACAAACCTACTTGGCTTCACTAGATGGAGCATATTTTAGCTTCGGGAAGTGGGTTATCAAAGTGCTCTGCACTGCAATATATATTAAAAAAAGAAAATGTTAAAAGCCTCATATTTTCCCTTCTCAAAAGGATTTGTGCGTGCAGGTGTGATTACAAGCCAGCTAGCAAGCACAACCTCGAGGCTTATTACTGGCCCAAACAACTTTTATCACAACGACCCAGACCTTAGCTACGGCTACGGTCAAGTCTCTGAGCACGCAGCCCGACTCAGATGTCACGCACGGCCAAACCCCCTCGTTCTACTCCCGAAACATCTGGGAACGCTTCTCAGAAGATAATTCTGCCTCAGTAGCTTGCCTGGATTCCTCAAGCTCCTTGCAGTGTCTGCAGATAAAAGTTTGGGCAGCCTAGAGTCCCCAGCCAAGACTCGTGCAATCTGGTGAGAAACCAACCCAATTCCGTGGCTGGTGCTCCTCAGAGATGTTCAAGGCAAGCTGTCACTTGTTTCCTTGCACCAAATCCAGTGCCTCGCCTCAAAGCCAGCCAGAATTTTTAGACTCTACCTGAAGGTAAAATTAAGCTTCAGGCAAGAAAGCAGTAACAGGGGCCAAGGGAAACCCTACACCCCGGTTAGCCGGGCAGACACCCAACACTCTTCCATCCTGGCCCCAGCTTTGCAGTTCCAAAGCCAACATGTAGGTCCTGTTCATGCAATCCCTGGACTAAATAAGGAAGACCTGAGGGATCGGCATCACAAACGACACCTCTCTATCATCCTTCACTGCTCGGGAGGACAGCGGGCTCAGCCTGGACAAAAGCAGGCTACTGGTAAATCATGGATCTGGTAGGATAAGCAGCGGGAATTTCACTGCTTGGCAAAGAGAAGTGTTTCAAAAAGTCTGAAACTATGAAGCTGCCTCCTTCGCTCAGCCCAGTCACCAGCTGCAATTCAGCTCCTTGGTAACAAGTGCTGCTGGTTCACCACCGACCTTGAGCTTGCACCCAGAGACATCGGTGAGTGGTATCTCTACCAGCTGAGCAGGCAAGGAACCAGGTCCCATCCTGTCCAGCCATCACCCGGCTTCGTGTCTTATCTTCAGATCTCGAACCGAGTGTGGCAACGGCTATCCCTGACGCCTCCGGAGGTCAGAGAAATGAGGAAAGCCCAGCTGGCTTCATTCCCTCTCTCTCCTCTCGAGTGCAGGTTCAAAGGGAGGTGGGAACCCACGCCACAGAAGTGATTCAGCTCTTTTTACAGCACTCGGCAGCTCACCATCCAACACCAAGAGATCGAGGTCCTCCAGATAAAGCCACCTCACGGGGCTCATGACAGAGCACCTCTCCCACTCTTCCCTTTCTTCCACTTAGCAACATCTTGGGCCTCTTGGATTACAATACTTTTGCTCGCTGACATAAAAGACGACTTTTTGCTCTCAAAAGCATCAAGTGACCAATACACACACTCAGGAGCACGGCCCAGCTATTCCAGGGCTCATACTGGGAACTGGAGGGTCTGCAGCTCTCTGACACTTTCCCCTAAAACCCGAAAGAATCTTTCTAAAAGCAAGTAAAATCAAACTGGGACAGGGCGGAGAAGGATGGAGGGGGTAATCTTCACAGCTATCACTGACACCAACATGCTTTATCATCAGGTCAATCCATGCCTCGCTGCTTCAAAATCCCCAAGGACATTATGGCTTCCGCAGTTCTTCAAAGCCCCTGCTCAGCTCCAGCAGAGCATGTCTCATGCCTCGTATTGCCCTGACGCCCCATTCTTGAGAGCAGTTCCACGTCACCTTCTCTAGTGTTGTTTAGAAAAACATTGATGGCTCAGAGAACCCAAGAAAGTTAACGGTCCCCCATGCTCACCGCAGGCAGCTGGAGCAGCGGGGAGTGGGGCTGAAGAGTAGTTGCACTGCAGCTACAGTGCCAAAGTGATGCAGAAGCCATAAACAAAGCAAGAGGCCAAGCTGAATGAAATCTTTCCTCCTGTACAGTTGCGCACTTTAAAAAAAATCCAAACCAACCAACCAAATGAAAAGTAATGTCAGGTTTTTATGGCCCTACCGTAATAATAAATTAACCACTCTAAAAACTTTCCTCGAAGGAACGCCACCTCCGTAAAAGCATACCCCAGTTTTAAGATAAAGCAGGATAAACCAGGAGAAAAGATGAACAAACCATCATCTCGGTCTTGCAGATTACTTAAACATCTGCCCCTTCCTTATGGAAACCCACAGCTGTGTTCCACAAGGGTAGCTTGCCCCAGCTTAGCAAGTTTCTTTTCAAGCCACCTGTACCTTACCAAGCTGCTGAAAAAATGCTTACGTTTAAGTTTTAATGCTCTTCTCCATTATACAGGCAAGCGATCCACTAGCCTCTGCTTTTATTTTTTTAAAACAGGGAAATCTGTAATTCTAAGGTCATTACAAAGTCCTGTGAACCAAAGGATCTTGTATTTCACACGGTGGGGCTCAAAATACATTTTTCCTCAGCTTTCTACATAGGAATCATAGAAAAAAAATCAGTGAAGAGGTAATGAACGAGATGTTGTAGGAGCAGAGGAGAAGAGGGAACCCTCTTCGGGCTGGGGCAGCTGTGGGGACACGCTTTTGAAAGAGAAGGTGATAAACCACCTCGATCCTGCTTAAGGCCTCTTGCCTTTGGAGCACCTCGTACACAGCCACGGTAGCACAAGGGTTTATATCAGACCCGTGTGATAAGGCAGTCCCAGGTGTGGACAAACAAGTTGAGCATCCGCACACCCTCTGCCGAGGGTAAGCGGTGGGTTACTTCCCCTGACAGGCAAACTCAGCCTTGCCCTTCTGACCACACCATGGGTAAGGAGGCAGACAACCACAAGGACCTTGCAAATTCACTGCACATCTATGCTTTTTGTATATTTTATGGTTGCCTTGTGACATACTTTGTGTTTGACATTACCTGCTCCATCCAATGTCAATCAGAAAACATACTTTGCTTTTTCGCGCAGCACTGTTGAGGTGCATGGACTAAACCGCTGCCCCTTGGTTTTGTCCACGAGTATCGTAATCTTTGCCTCCCCATCAGGCAAACTCAAAGACACTAAATCGATCCCAAGTTAGTTTGCAGCTATATTCCCCATGTGAGCTGTGCCCCCTCTAAGGGGACAGGACAGGAACATCAGTCCTTCCCCTTGGTGGCTTTACACACCCGAAAAGGGTTCAGAAGTTAAATGTGCAGCCAAACAAGACCACAGTTGTTTGTTAGGGAGCAGCTGGACCAAACTCCTCCCTTTTGCACAAGCAGCCCACACAAATCACAGCTCCCCTGTCGCACAGCACCCACTTCAGTTTGGGGAACCCAACTGAGAAAGATCATGAGAAGCTTCGTTTTCTTTATATGCACACTAGTACCTGAACTCCCACAGCTGTCAGAAGGATACCCTAGCACTTGGTTTTCAACAAGGTTTTACTTACTTGTATTTTAAGAGCAGCCACTGAACAAACCACAGTCCTACAAGGATCATGCCGTTGATTTCACAGATAGAAAAAGCCCATTGCACCCGATCGAAGCGATCAAAAAATGCATCAGGTAGGGGAGGCTGCACCTCCTTGGGAGGCACTCGTTCGTGAACAACGGAGATAGTCACTGTGGTAAAGACGAAACAAAAAAGTGCGTAAATAAAAGCCAGAAGAGTCTTGCCCCACTCCATAGGATACTGCGAGCGCTCTGGCTCTGGCATGGGGATCTTGATCATCTCCTTCTTATATCCATTTGGCATCCCATTTAGCTTCATTTTACTGCTGAAGCCGTTCTCGCGCGGGGCGTTGCTCACGCCGACGCGGATGTGCCCGTTGGCGTGCCCATTTTTGTGAGCCTCCATGTGGTGAGCCATTTTTAAAGTCTCGATCATGTGCAATAGCCGCTGGCCGCTGTCCGAAGACACCCGGGAGAGAGGTGTCTTCTTAAAATCCTCCTCCGTGAGGTTGATCAAATCCTGCCCGGTGAAGCTCTTCAACGGCTCACAATACTCCGGCACGGCATTTTCCGTCAGCCAATTCGTCACCTCCTCGGGTGACCACAACACCACTTCTTTCATCTCGCCAGGCAGCCGGGGCACGGTCTGACATCGGCTTTAAACCGGGCAGCAGTCACTGCGATTCTGGCGCGTCACAAAGCTCCTCCTTGGCTTCATCTTGTCCGAGGAAGCAGTTTGGCAAGAGGCAAGTCCCCGTTTCTAACCATCCGACACGATCAGCCGGGCGCTGTGGCAAGCATAGGAAAGGGTTCACTTCATATTCGCTTCGGCATTCTTCTTCCTGGAGAGGAGAACAAACCAAGACCAGTCATCAGGGTAGCCTTGACCAAGAGCTCACAATTGCCCTTTCAACAGAAAATTACTACAAAAAGAGGAGCCAGACTCTGGCACAGAAAAGACGAACTGATTTGAGCTCTAGCTTTGCACACACAGCGCTGTCCTATGATTTTCTCAAGAGCTTTAACTGTTTTGTATTGTAAACACCACTTGGCAGCTGTGCGAAGGACTCCTTCCCGCTCTGTATTTAAGTTTTCTAGTATTACGCAGCTCTGGTCCACACTCAGTACCCAAACTCCTCTTGAATCATAATACTTGAGGATTTAAGGATCTCCAGGGCAAATGTTTAGCATTATTCACGTCCCAAACCTCCTCTCCCCCTTACAGACTGCTATTCTCAGCGCAACGGGTTGCGCCGAGTTACCGAACAGAAAGCCTGGTTCTTGTTCCGTGAGGTAAAAATACCTAGTGTACCACAGAACATGCTTTTCAACAACACTGAAAAAGAAAGTGATGTAGATAAGCAAGGTTATACTCCCTGGGCCAAAGCAGCAGAAGGAAAAATCAATGTCCAAACAGGCTAGCCTGAAAATAAACCAAAGCATTTAGGTTTGCAGAACTCTAGCAAACGTTTAGCAGCTCTTCAAGGTAAATGTTAGGGTTTCCAACGTATACAGCTACAATTCAAATAAATGTTTGTCATCAGCTAAAAAAAAGTAAAAAAACCACAAGTGAAACTTTTTTTTGCTTAAAAAAAAAAGGGAGAAATAGATAACTTCTACACCTAATTAATTACAGAAATCGCTTAGAAAAGCAGGGCACTTCCAATACAAAAATTACATGAAAACAGATGTTACTTGCTGGAACCTCTTCCTGTGTTTTTAAGACACGAGTAGTAAAATCCTCAGCATGAGGCAACGATTATGTGGCAGTGAATGTCCCAGGTCTGAAGATGCTTATTCTACGAACAAACTTCCCCAGAGCAAAGAGAGGAAAAAGCCAGAATCCTTGTCTCCAGTCTGCCGTCCCGCGGACCAGGTCTCTCCCGCAAAAGGCTGCAGCATCGTAAACACAAAGTGACCTAAATAAAGCAACGGCATGGGAGGAAAAAAAACAAACACAAAAAAACCCCCACTTCGTATTTTCAAACGCCTTATCACGCCTTTATCAGCTTAAAGAATATTTTTAGCCTCTTACAAGCTACCAGATGTTTGTGTTTCATCACAGGGAGCAACGTCGCCACCAAGGAAAACCAAAATAACCTCCACCACCGGCATGGTTTGAGTGGAAGTGGTGCAAAACAGCTCGAGAGCTGTAATCCTACACAAAACGTGACCACGCTGCACATAAATACATTTTTTGACCCGTTACCTCTAAACTAAGCAAGAAACACAAAGCACAGTTTCTTATCTTGTTTCTCTACAGAATGAACCAGGTCTGGTGACTTGCGAAAAGAAAAAACTCTGGACAAAGGACCGGCAGCACTTTGCACACCTCTTGTTTGCCAGGAAAAAGGCACGTATCTAAGTCTCTGAAGCAAACAGAATAGTCCCTCTGGCGAATTTCTGCACTTTTAAAACAGAGGAATTGAGGACAGACACAGCTCTTGCTTTCTTTTTTTTCTTTTTTTTTTTTTTTTCAGTATGTACTGAGGAAGGCTTTTAGCTGTGGATTGCTTCATCATTCAAGTTGTGTTTAGCAAATCGGCATTTAGTTACACAGCTCAGAACGTGGGGGGAAAAAAAAGGATGGATTGAATTATGCGTGTTAACCCACATAAGAAACTCCTCCAAGGCTTTGACTGCAGGAGAGCAGCTCAGCTCTGCATCACATTGGCTCTCACTGAACTCACACGATCACAGGGCACCTGAATTCCTGGGTCTGGCAGCAGCACAAAGCTCAAGCATGAAGCCCGCGTCCATCCTCCACACCGGGGAGAGCTGGCATCATTCGGCCTCCAGCTCCTCAGCCCGTGCACTAAAGGTGATGCCAACCTTGAGCTACTTCACCTCCCGCCGTCTGCGGCTCAGCTCGCCCGCTGCCCATGGACGAGACGGAAACACCATTGCCTTGTTCATGTCCACAATATTGCAGTCTCCAGTGATGCACCAAGAGCTGCCAGCTCAAGGGATAGGTGTCTACGTGGAAAAAAATGCAACACACACTTCCACGCCTGTCCTAGCGTCAAAACCCAGGTTAAAATCCAGCTCCAGAAGCTGCACGGCATCAAATTCACAACTAACAGACCTCTCCACAGGATCGTTGTTTCTGAGGATAGCACCTTACAATCTCGATGAAACCCAAGTTATTTATTTTTCAACCCTGTTACACCACCTTAGTCTGCAACACGACCTCATCCTCCCATGCCATCGAACAGCTGCCTCTCCAGTTCTGCTTTGGATGTGGGAGATGTGGGAGCACCCTGTGTACACCACGAGGTGGGGCAATATTAAAACCGGAGTGAGTGAATCACAATTTCCCAAACCACTCAGAAAGCAGGAGAGCTGAGCTTTTAACCATTACCCTCCTGACATACCAGCCCTTCTGTCCAGCCCCTGACAAACTCAGGGGAAGCCTCCTGCGCGCTGAAGAATTCGGGACCCCGAAGACGTGGTGCAAAGGGCGCTCTTCGCTGTTCAGGAGCCTGCAGCCAACCTTCCAATTACGTCTCTGCACACACATCTCCTCCTCTGGCCACGGCTAAACTAGTAGGTTTTAAGACGAGCTCTGTGGGGAGCCTAAAAGAACAAAAATCTGGTGCCAGCTGCAAATCTTCCTCTGGTACTGACACGAGAACCATAATATGCTGGTGTAAGCCCATGATACCTGGCAAAAAATGCAAACGTGCGCCTCTTGCAGTAAACTGCAAGGTTTGGCAATATTGCTAAAACCTACAACCAGTTCAGAAACTTGCTTGGGCTTTAAACTCGCCATCAGTGACGCTATTAAAAGAAACCATAGAGAAGAATATAATTGAAGTGGAGCAATCTTTTTATCTCCTAGATTATATCTCCTAAAAGTCTTCATTACTTTGAGAAATCCCATCTCACAGAAGCACACGCTCGTGATCCTGCTTTGAGGGGGGTTGGATCTTTGGAGGTCCCTTCCAACCCCCCAAATTCTGTGATTCTGTGATTTCTGGATGGATGGGCAACGATGGCACAGGGCTCACCAAGGAGCAAGAAGCTACTGAACAGAAAGCTTCAGTCCTCCCGGATGACATTTCTGGGAGCAGAAGCGCAGCCCTGGCCAGGCACAATCCCAGCCCGCTGCTCTCACATGTAAATCACTACCGAGCCCCTTTTGTAAAGGCAGAGTAACTGATACTCCAGGGAAGAAAGGCTAGAGGAAAGACAATACTCTGCCAAGGACATCGGCCGTGGAGTCACTTCCGTCGAGATTTTAAAACGAGGAAAAACATCTCAAATTTCTAGTGAACACCTATCGTTCAAGTCTCCATTTCACAGTCTGTCTAACAGGGGAGAAACAGACAAAAACCCAAACTTCTTTCCCAACAGCTTCTCGCTTGTCACATTAAAAATATCTCTTTTTCCTATTGTGCGTTCGTGAAAGCTTGACCAGGTGAGGTTCGCAGAAATGATACGGGACAGGAACGGCCCTCCGTGCCCTCCCTTGCTTCCATAAAATGCCTTCTGTCCACAAAAGCGACAGACAGAAGGCGAGAATGGGCATCAGTTGGTCCCACTGCCCCAGTGGGACGTGGGGACGGGCACACACGAGCCTCCCCAGCTCTGACATGGGCTGTTAGCCTGGGGCAGGCAGCTAAAAACCTCCCTCCGTCCGCAGCACATCTGCTTCACTGAGGAGCCTGTGGCTGATAAGGAATTATAAATAACGACGTGATTATCATAACACCAATCGCCCTCCGGTAACGATGCCGCATAAAGCTGGTATCTCCAAATACCCACACCACAAGACTAAGCAGGGCAAAATCACTTCAGCAAGGGCTCCAGCCCCCATCTCCTTGTGCCTACGCGACCTTTCTCCCCCGTTTCCAGCAAACATCAAAGTGCTATCTCGAAACTTTCCGATCCTCTTCCACTTTCCTGACATCGAGTACTGCCCAGCGCCACTTCAATCTGCCCGTACGAGGGTTGGAAGACCATGACCACAGTCACCCCAGGGAGTTAACCAAGTATTGGAGAGCACACTACATCCCCTTGCATATTAAAATGTGTTTTCTTTTGCAACCGAGATGCGGTCGGGCATAAGGATCAAAGTTTGTAGCATCTACCTCTTTGGTTAAAGGACAAGATAAGAGCAATAAAATCATCAGCCGGCTACACCTCCACGCTCAACTTGGTGGGCAAGGTGCGGAAAACTGCAAGTTTCTGTCTCTAGGATAACTACGCGTTCACATTAGATGTCACTCGTTCAGATTTTGTTTCAAAGTCCGCAGCCTCACGGCGGAGCGAGCGACAGACATCCCCGGGGCAGGCAGCATGAGACTTTGTCTGGGATGGCTGCAGGGTCCAGGGAGCAGTAACCTCGCTCCACAACCCTGGAGCTGGTTTACAGATTAACACGCCTTCCCTCTTATCTCTACACCTGCACTACGTCCCTTTCTAATGTTAACATTGCCTTTACTTAAAACGGCAAAAAAGAGACCTCCCCCCAACCACTCTGTTCTTCTTCAAGCTCCTCTTCAAGCACTTTGAAACCCCACTGAAGAAAACCTCTGTCTCCTCAAATCAGATTCATGCCTTCCTCTTGTTTGTACAGTGCTTTTATTCTCTAAGCTTTATTCTCTAAGCAAGGACCTTTGCTGCCAAGGCAACAGTCACTATAGAAATCGGTAAAATAACCAACTGTTTCAGAAACCGCCACCGGAGGCCAAAGAGATTTTTCAGAGGCAGTGGGTGTGTTTCGGTTGCAACACTGAGCACCCTTCCCAAACACCACCACCCTCCCGGAAAAGTTAAGATGATGAAACCAGTAGTAAAAAAAAAATAAGCGTTAACTCAAGCGAGCTCCAGGGATAAGCACAGTTTGAAGCGAAAAGAGTGACACTTTGTCCCTTGGAAAAGTGACGTAGGGATGCACACGTAACCAAAAGAATCACCTGCTGTAAAGACTGAGTTTTAATGCTTTAGAAACCGAGCCACAAGCGACTTCCCCAAACCCCTTGGGGAGCAGAACTTTACAGGGGATGTGAAATACTCCAGATGAAACTGGGAGCTCCTGCCCTGTATTTTCACAGCAGCAGGGTCTGAGTCACTGCGACAGCCACCTCCTCGATGGCCATTCCATCATCGCTAACAATAACGCTGTGACACCTCAATAACTGGAAGTCCTCTGCACGCAAAGCACCTCTGCAAGCCAACAAAAGGGTGCCTGCCACAAATTAGCTGCTGGATATCACTAACGAGCACCGTACCAACATCGAATTGCTTCCCTCTCCCCCTCCAGGATCGCCTGTGCCTCCAAACCAGAGAGACCCCCTTGCAAGAGGCTGCACCATCAGCAAGAGACTGCCGGCACTTTAAAATGTTACAATAAAACCCGTTTTGTGCTGTAAATGCAAATACAGAATGTCTCTAAGTATAAAACTGAGGCACAAATGGGCTCACGAGTTTCATGGAGCTCGGAACTAGGTTTCCAAGGTCAGGCCCCAATGGAAAAGGTTGTCCCACACACAAAGTCAGAGCAAAAGCAGAATTACTACCAGGAAAAGAGAGGCTGGGATCGACAGGTGAAGCAACACCCACGTCCCCTAAATAGCTACTTATGCAGCTTCAGAGAGAGAGAGAAAAATGCCTCCACACTACATAAATCCTCCAGCAGCTCATTTTTTCTAAATTAAGTCCATAGGAAGAAGAAAAAGAAACCTGAAACCACTGTATATTTCCTATCCTAATTTAACAAACAAACAAAACAAGAAATTAAAATCCATTCACAGGCAGGGATCTCAGCGGGACAGCTCTGAAGCCAAGCCCAGAGTTCAGTGGCAAGGATTTCAAAATTAAAGTACTGGCCTCAAATCTGAGGTCATCTTCAGACGAGAGACACTGCCAGTAACCACTCATGCTACAAAAATGCATCCTCTCTGTTGGGTGCATGTATGTGCGCAGGTAGGTACACACACACGTTCTGTGCCAGGTGACACTTGCCCTCCAAACCTGAGGAAGCCTCACTCCTTTGCTTCTTCTTGGTAGCCTGACATCTCTTTGCTCAACTTTCTTCCTCCTCGGGCTTGGAAGTAGCTATGGAAACCAGTAAACACTCAGCGGAAGGCTTCACCTGACCAGCCAGCTCATCCCCCCAGCAGTTGCTAAGCAGAGTTTTGTTTTGATGCTTCGGAAATCCTGCTTCGAGTGATCCGGGGTTGGAGAGGATAGGGTGGGGAGGGCAGGTTCTGCCTTTGGTTTAAGTCACAAACAACTATTCCAGCCACTTCCCGCCCCCCTTTTCTTTTCCCTCCAAGTCTCCCCAAATCCAGGAGGGACAGCCAGGTTCCAGGTGACACCCACAGGACCAGCTATGGGCTTTCCACCTAGGGCAGGGAAAACCCAAGCACACGTTTTGTGCTAAAGTCTAAACCCTAAAGTAATGCAGCACCTGCAACAGAACCGGGACGAATACAACTTTATTTCTGAAGGGCTGCAATAAGGAAACCCACCTTCTGACCCCCCGGCTCCTGAAAGAGCTGGAGCTCTTCAGCTTGGAGAAGAGGAGGCAGAGGAGTGAAGGAGAAGCCTCCTCAGAAGAGGAGGCTGAGGTGTTTATAAGTACGTCAAGGGGGAGTGTCGGAAGGACGGAGCCAGGCTCTGCTCAGGGATGTCCAGTGACAGGACAAGGGGCAATGGGTACAAGCTGGAGCACAGGAGGCTCCACAAAAGCATCAGGAAAAACTTCTTCCCTGTGTGGGTGGCAGAGCCCTGGCCCAGGCTGCCCAGAGAGGGTGTGGAGTCTCCTGCTCTGGAGACTTTCCAACTCACCTGGACGCGTTCCTGTGGGGCTGCTCTGGGTGATTCTGCTCTGGCAGGGGGTTGGACTAAATGATCTCTAGAGGTCCCTCCCATCCCCTGACACTCTGACTCTGTGAATGATGTTAGTTCTGTGCAAGAAAAATGCAAGTAACACCACAAAGTTAATTTGCACAGGAGGGAAACAGGAAAAAAAAACCTCAAACAACACAAAACACTACAACTATATTCAACTTCTATGAATCTTATCCTTGAAAGTCAGTTCTTGCTCATAAAGGGGCGTGTGAAAATATTAACAATCCACCTCAAATCCTTACACGTGGGTAATCTGCTCTGACACCAGCATCTTTAATTCTTCAGCAAAGACTTCTACAACAGCACTCAACCCTCTCACCAACCGCATCAGTCGTTTCCCTGCTATAAGCAAACTAACAAACCAAAAAACCCCACCCCAGGCACCAGGACCCGTTCAAACCTCGCACGCGTGGTTTCCAGATCGCACCGACCCTCCGTGTTTCTGGGTTTTGCCTTCGGGCAGCAGCAAGCTCCAGCCTTCATCTCCAGCCCAGCCAAGCCCAGGGCGGTGTGACGCCGCGGGATCTGGGTCAGCCAGAGCTAGGGCAGAGCCACAGATAGAGCCTCGTGTCCTCGCACAACCTCTGAGCTCGCTCCGTTACTGAAGAGCCCGGAACGATGCTTGCCCTCCTCCCGAAACCATCCACATCGCCTCACTTTCACACGTACGCAAGAGAAGACCTCTGAAGGGACCTTGACAGGCTGGACAAATGGGCCAGCGCAAACTGGGAGAGGTTCCACAAGTTCAAGTGCAAGGTCCTGCTACGAATTAAAAATAAAAATATCAAAACAGAAAGGGAAGTTTTGCCTAAGAAAACTGAGGACAGGCTTGTGGCTTGATGGTAATGAGGCTCTAAAACATATACTCCAGCAAATTTTGCCATCCAGCCATGCAGATTAGGACAAAGAAATCTGGCAGAAGCTGCAGTGAAAACAACCTTCCTGAAAGCTTAAATCAACTTAATATTCCAGTTTGTTACTGGACATGTATTATACAGCATCCAGACTCCAAACTGCCTTTTCCAGAGTTACAACTAAGGGAAAAGAAAATCAGGTTTACGCACTCAGAATCCTAGCCTAGAATCATGTTTCCGTATTTCATCAGAAATAGAAATATTTTATGTCAAATAGATAATTTTTGAAGTCCAGCCCATGAGACCCAGATCAAAAAGACTCCAAGCCCCAAGAGTTGAAATTCGAGTATCTATATATCTTCATGCAGGATGCTGTTCTCTGCATTTCAGTTGCTACTATTCATAAACCCACCCCAAAAGGCACACGCATCATCATTATCAATTTTTAATGCTATTACCACCCTCACAAAACAAAACAATTCCTGGGTTTGTCTTTATTAATTTAATTTCATGTAGCACATACTGATCGCTGGTCTGGACGACAGAACACCACAGCCAAGATTATTTCTGGTATAAACAGTCCTAACCCGATTTTTGAATACACATTCCTCCACTTTCCAGCAATCTCTTTTCAGAGTTGTAGCATAAATCAAGTATTTAGATCTGGAAGACATATATCTGTATGAAGGAGAGGAAGACTCTTAGAGTATAGTTGGCCTAGAACAACCAGAAACCCTGGAAAGGATAGGAAAAAAAAATATTTTTAAAAAAGAGTATTTTTGAATGCCAGTAAGTTATGGGGAAAATAAAATATTTTTTAAAAAAAGCATTTTTGAATGCCAGTAAGTTCTGGGTGTACAGTCTGCATAATGGGAACTAGAGGCAGATACACGGAAAATTTCGATGAACTGCCCTGGCGTCTTCCTTTTGTGGTTATCGCTACAAGCAAGAAAACTCTCTCTCGGCTCGCTTGCCAAACTTCAGCCACCTTCTTTACTCTCCTTGCCACCAACCGCCCGGATGCCAAAACTCCCTGTTTGCACTGGAGATCTTCCACCGCCTGCATTCGGCTCGGTGGCAAAACCGCGCTCGTGTTCATTCAGCAAAACCGAGTGTGGCTGGAGAGAGAAATCCTCTCGTCTCACCAGTCCTGCCGCCCGGCACCTCCTCCTCCGGCAGCAAAACTCCCAGAAAGAGGCAGCAATTCAGACCAGCTCTGTTCCCTGCTATCGGGGTCCCTATTTTTTTGCCTTTTATTGATAATTTCATTATTGTTGGCGTTTCAGGAGTGCTGCCATCGAACGTGGCGCTTGAATGCTGCGACAAGCTCCAGACTTCAGAATATGGACTTTACAGACCCAAGACAGTCCTCTCCCAGTGGTGAAATGTAGCTTTATCTCTGATCTTCATGCCACAGACTATTCGTACTCAGCTGCTCCTGACGTACGTCAGACACGTCACCCCTCCCCATTGATTATCCCCACTGATCAGGCAAATCCTACCTCAATCTTGCTACTAACAATTTGGCATCGAAGCCAAAGAAAAAAGACACACGCAAACACCCTCCTCAAAACATGAAGTGTCCCCAGTATTTTTAATTGCCAGGTATTTTAAAAGCAAGAAAAAAATCCCACTGAAAACACGCTCATTTCCACACTCACAGCAATGGTGACTGCGTGTAGTCCCAGGTAAACAATTTCCACAACCATGAGCGCAGAATCATTTGAAGTCATTAGGTTGTGTTCAAAGTCTGCAAAAATGGTTTATGGTTTACATATTCCTCTCGGCTTAAAGCTATGATCAACTACAAACAAGGAGAAATAAGGGAAGATAAAAAAACTTTTCTCTTACTGTTCCAGAAATTATTAATATTTCAACAACCAACTGAAAAGTTTAGAATTAAGATCCTCCTCTAGATATTCAGTTCCCTCTCAAATCGAAGCACAGGAGACGTGCCTGCATCATATTGTCTTACCATCTTTACTGAGATGTCTTTTAGCTGCTCAGCAACTCCGGTTACGATCCCAGAGACAGCAAACACTAAAGGCTGGAGGACTGCCTACCAGATTCCCACGCTGAACTGGTTAAGATTTGGAATGCGGCAATTTAATCAGTTCCAACAAGTAACCTGCAATTCCAGCCAAACAAGAGACTCTCAGCTCGAGGTACTGGCTAAGTACGACTGGCTTGCTCTCACGTCATGGAAACAAAGCTATATTCGAAAAGAGGATTTAATGAAACCAGCCTTTCAGCTTGCAAACTGCCCCACTCTCACCCACTCCCTACCCACAGGTGCTGCAAAGCAACTCCAGACAGAGCGCAACGCTTACATTTCACAACCAGAAGTAGTTAAAAATACTGAAATCACATGCCTCTGGAGATAGTTGCTCATGTGATTATCTCTTCTGCCAGCAAAATCAGGCTCAGCCTGCTAGTACCAGCACATGACTGTCCATCTGCTAGCACGAGCGTGTCGCCTCTAGCAAACCTTGCTTCCTAGCCCAACTAAAAGAAGGCAAGCCGAGCACTGCACGGTGCACTCCTAACGATCTCTGTTTCCTTTCCTTCAGTTGTGCGTTAGGTGGGAAGAGTTCACGGCCTGTAGCACAGCTCTGGACTTGAAGCCATTTCCACAATCCATCCTAACGTTAAGCGTCCGTGGCCCGCGTCACAGCGCGTTACGCTTTACGGAGCGCCCAACAACCGCAGCTGCTCGCGGCAAACAAATCCCACTGCCGGTTTAGAATTGGAAAGTCACATCCGCCCTTGGAAAAACAAAACGAAACCAAAAAAAAACCAGTATTCTTTCCCAGAAAGCAGGCATGTGAACTAACCACTCAATCAGTTAAGGGATGACTCTTGCTCTGAAAAGCTGAGCTGCTTGCCTGCCAAAACAAGACTGGGCTTCCTAGCTCCTCTTACACACAGCAATAAAGAGGACAAGCTCTGCTGGTTTGCAGCAGGAAGAGAACTGCAGAAACCCAACAGCACGATTCTCCTTCCAGCCACAGCAAGAGGAACCCAAATAAATTGCAGGCGAGGAGATGCGAGAGAGGAAGGGGAGGAAGGATTTACAACTGCAGTCCCGGGGACGTCAGAGCTTTCTGCAGGCAGATGGGTGAAGCCCAGATTAGCAAATTACTAATGAAAGCAAGGCGGTAACGCCGACGAGGTGAAGCTCAGAACCAGCCGAACTGGGACTCACCTCCCTGAGCGAAGCAAAGCGCCCCTCTCCCGGACGGACTGACAGCAGCCACCAAGTCACCGCTCTGCTGACTGCTGGGGAAGGGGGGGAAATTGCAGGAGAAGCAGAGCACGGTTGGAAAAAGCTGCTGAGGCTGAAGCTAAAAGCCGCGCGGCAAAGCAGATAACGAAGCAGCAGTCAGGCGGGAGAGCGCGATGCTCTTTTCAATCAACCTTTAGCAGCAAAATGCTAAGGATCGCTGGGAATAAGCCCTCCTGCAGGTAAATACTCAGAAGGCACACTCCCTAGAGATGTCCAGCAGGATGCAACATCCCTGCTCCGTACCTGAGTAAGCAAACAGAACAAGGGAATAACAAATACACTGATGCTTCTAATGTGCAGGAGCTCATCCAAGCAGCAGAGGGGTTAGGAAATTACAGAAACTCATCGGATTAGGAGCCCTTGAGCGTGGGACACCGGTTAAACCCCATCCAGCCACCCTGCGACAGGTTCCATGACGACGGAGTGCTCCCTCAAGGCCTTGGAAATGTATATACGCCTCCTAAATATGTTAGTAAACAAGATATTTTAAGAGTAAAAAATAAAGAGGGATCAATCCAACGTAGCTGCTGCTTTACCTGTCCATCCCATGGTCAGACTCGCTCTACAGGACTATCCTTGAGCCATGCTCTGACATGCAACTTCCAGGTAAACCCTAAAAATATTGTCAAGGCCTTCTAAAGCTGATAAGAGATGGCATTTTAATAAGAGGTCATTAAAAACAAAATAATCCATTAGAAAGATCATGAAAAAGCACCACCAATCCTCCAGGGACACCAGTGTTCCTCTTGCAAGCGACAGTGTTGTTGAAATGACTATTGATGGGAAAAAACACCCAAACCAACCACTAGTTTGGAAACTGTAAGATCAAGTACTGTACAGTGTCCACACCAAAAGGTATCAAAGAGTCACAGTAATTAGCATTTGGGGTTTTCTGTTTGGTTTGGGGTTGGTTTGTTGTTTTCTTGTCTGTTTGGGTAGTTTTTGCTGGGGTGAGGGTGGGGCTGCATTACCAAAGATGGCACAGAACAGAAACACGTGGGAAATTTGCTTTGAAAAGCAAGTATATTATTATCTGTCCTTAGGCACCCCAATACCTTTTCCCTGGGTCTGAAAATACCCACATTCACAAATATTTAATGTGAGAAAGGGGATAAAAGCATCGTGGCAGAAATCCTGATGAAATATGCGGCTCGGGCTACGTGGCACAGCACCGAAAATAAGTGTCTTATTATAGGTTTTATTGCACATCATTAGTGAAACAATGTAGGAATTCTATTTAATTCGAACCTGACACAAATCTGTGCTGGTCTGAAGTGGTCTTTGGCAGCCAAATTACAAAAGCCTGAGCTCTCAGGAGTAAACCAGCACCTCCCATCACCAAGTTCAGGCGATGGGAAGGGCTGGCACACAAACAAACCCTGCCCAGACGCGGCATCTGCACGTGGGGAACACAGCCTGCCTCATCCCCGCTGAAACGTAAGACGTGCCGCGACTTGGTTATGTTTTGAGGTCCCCTCCGACCCCCAGGATCCTGTGATTATGTAAAGGCTGATCTCAGACCCGAAAAACCAGCAGCTATAGGACAGCACAAGGATATGGGGTTCCTGTGCGTTATGGGCATTTCTGGCCCTCCCCAGAGGCGCGATGGGCAGGGGATGGTTTCTCAACAGCAGGGCTCAAGGCTCTCCTTATTTTCTAGAGGAGTAACAAGGAGGATTAATACTGGGAAGGACTCAGACAGACTGGTAGGGCCGCCAGGGTGGGGAGGACCACGCACAGCATTAGCCCCAAAAATCAGGAAATTTGCATTTCCGCAGTTCACTAAAAGCCAGTTTTTGCCAAGCAGCCAATCTCCTTACGCTCTTCATTAAATAAAACATGAAAAGCAGCCAGAAATGTGAAATACAAATGCGTACACTTCCATAAACCACAGGCTCTGTTATTGTAGATGCTGCATCAGTCATTAAGGACAAGAGGACTCGTGTCCCCTAACGGAGGGCACAGAATTTGGGGTGAGCTAGCAGGCAAGGAAGTCTTAAATGAACAAGTGGTGCTTTTATATTTGCCTTCGCGATCCACACTGCCTCGAAACAGCGGCAACTGCTTTGCTTCATGTATGATTTAGTCAGGCCAAAGGGCTGAAAGGCAGAACCAGCCCTCAAGACAAACATCGGATGCTTTTGGCGTGGATCTCCACCAAATCAGACATTCGCAACGGGACAGCAGGACGCTGGCTAATTAAGTTAGTTTCGTAATGAACAGCTGAACCGATCCTTCCGGCAATTCTGGCTGCAAAGCTGCCTCAAGACACAACAGTAGTTATGAACTGCCCTGTGGAAACTCTTTGCTTTCTCCATTTTCCAGCGCTTTGTGTTTGGGCTCGCACGCACAGCAACGTCTTGACGCTTTCAAGCGTTAGCGGTTCGAAGTATTGCTTTGGCAAATATCCCTGGGGAAGGGTAATGAGCTATCTTGCCCCTAAACCGCTGGCAGGTGACTGACAGATAATGCTGCTGGAGCGCTCACGCGCAACAGCTTTCCTCTCTTGGATTGGCAAAATTGAACTCCAAAGCTTTCAAATAACGAACGGCCGGCACCTCCAAGGCCAGTTGTGAAAACCGCGTATCTAGTTGAAAATCGCCTTTCGTCTTTAAAATGAGTCACCTCTGTGTTTGCAAAGTGGACTTGAGGTGGCCTTTAACTTGCAGCCAGACGAACAAGTTCAGGAGGAAGCCTGTGCTTCGCTGTAAAAGCCATCTAGGACAGGACAGGACTGGTGAAGCTCTGGTCTCCAAGAGACCCCACACCACTCCTTCCCACCATACAGGACCAGAAAGCTCAGCAGGTCCCCTCTGAAGCTTCAGGAATAGCAGGTGTGGCCCAAGCATGGAGAAAACCTGAAGCCATGCATCAGGCTCGTGGCTACCTCCTCTTGATTCTTCACAAGTTCAGCAGAACTGAAAGCCACCTTCAGAGCCAAAGGGATTTTCAAGCGCTAAATAATTTCTTACTTATTTTGAAAGTTACTGACAGACGGGAGCTCCTCGCTATTTCAAGGCTTTGCATAAAAGCTGGATTTACTGATGCAGACCCATGATTCATCAGTAGAGCAAGCTGTAGGAGACAAACTGTATTATGCTGGAGTACAGCCAAATCAGGAAGAAAAAAAATTAAAAAATCATCAACAAGTACCCATCCCAAACCGAGACCTAAACAAAAAACAGTACGGGTGTTTGTGCCCTCTGCGGCCTTTTTCTGATTTTATTTTCACCAGCAGGAGCCTGCTCTTTCCCCATCTCTCTCACCCTGTCCTCTGCAGCTTGCTCCAGCCCCACGTCCCCAGCCGAGCAGCACACGCTCCAGATTAAAGGTCGACACGCTGAGGAAGAAACGGAGAAGCTGCTAAAACCAGGGGCAGTGCAAAACCATCACCTGAAACTGAGGGCAGAATATTTTCGACAGCTTTGTGACAGGCAGGCCCGATGAGCTCCAGCAGAAGGAAGAAGGAGAATCAGTCCGAAAGGATCCCAAGAACCGTAAATAAATTATGACTCTGTTCATCAATTAGCTCAGGCTGCACTGAAATGAAAGCCACAGCAGGCTCAGTAATCACTCAAAACAAACTCCCCGGACTGGATTGCTCCTGTGCTGATGGCTCAATTATGCCTGGGAAGACCGTTACAGGACATTAAACATTAACAATAGTCTGACCCTGTGTTCCTTTTCTCCCAGATAAGTCCAATTCAGCAAAGGAGTGCTTTTAGCTTAAGTAACTCTGAATTATCGGATCAATTTTTTCCCACCTTTTACCCGACACGTTGCAAAAGCCAGGCCAGCACAGAGAGGGAAAACATTTGCAAATAGTCCCTTAGCTAGGCAGTTATATTTTTATTATACAGGGAAGATGTGGGGGTGAGTGCCATGGTTTAGAGGTGAACCTGGCACTGTTGCTAGCTTCAGAGTCCAACTCTACGATCTTAACTCAAATGACTCCAAGACATTTTTATAATTTAGAAATACTTGCCGTTTGGGAGAGGGTTGTTTATACAAATTTAGTAGCTCAGAAATCAAAAGAGGAGTAAACTGTTTCCCTGGGTTTATTCTAGCCTCCCTAGAAAAGCTTCTTCATTTCTCTAACATCCAGTCCCTAGCAAACAGTTCCACAGCTTCTGTTTTCCGGAATTGCAAAGAGAAACGTGAAGATGAAGAAACCCTAACGCAGCAAAAGCTGCTTTCATTTCTCATTTTGTATTTGCATGCATTGCTCGCTTTTCATAGCTTCACGTTCAATAGGATCAGAGACAGTCTCGCCACCCGAAGTGCCTCTCCAGTCTCCCTCTGCAACTATATGAACACAAAATAAACTTTCTTGATGTTTGCCCACGTCAGTTCTTTGCTGTTGTAATCTAAGCACGACGTGCAAAACACACCACAGAGGCTGAACAATGCCAGGATTTCACTGCGGATTTAGGTGGGGTATGACTAGTTCACGACGGACAAACCAAATATCCCCAAAGAAAAACACGTGGCTGAGCTTAAAAGAGAACGTTTCAAAACACTAAAGGGGTTAGAAATAATATGGGAAAAACCCAGAGGGCTGCCAAGAAAAAGAACCTGAAATCAAAGCTGCACCAAAACTAACTAGCTGGTGGTCTTCCTCTTAAACCCTCTTGATCCTCAGTGTTTAATACTCCTCAATCCCAAAGCACCAGCTTTGTAAATTAGATTTAACTGAGTTCAACTTCACAGCTTTTAATCGTTAATAAACGGTGCCAACATTCTTACCAGTGAAAAACCTGCCTGACCACTGAAGTGATCTTCTAAATATACTAGAAAACAGTGTGTGCTACTGAGACCAAGCAATTTTTACTCCTCGCTATGAAAAGCAGCTGGTAACAAGGAAGAAAGCATCTCTAAGCAGTCTGAAATACAGCTGAGTAAAACTAGTGCTGTCTTCAGGATTCTTGTCCAGAAGAGTAATTTCAATCCTTAATTCCCTTTTAAGACACAGTTTTAAATTGCAGTTTCACAAACTGAAGAGGTAAAATTTGACTCAATACTGAATTCCACCAAGCTCTGGATATGCTTCCATATCCAGCCACTCGAAAAGAATAAATGTTGTCTTCACATCGTTTGCCCAGGCAAAGTATCGCGTTACACGTTTTCTGAAATGAATATTATAGAGTTAAACATTACTTAGTTATGCTAAACTACTTGCTGCTTTCCCTCCACCGCGTCTTGCCTGAGGAATACCTGATACAGCACTCTTGCTGGGTTTTAGGATGCGTCTAGGATGGGTACCTGGAATGCCTCTGCGTCCTTCCTCTGGCACGGAACAGGATGGTTCACGGGTTATTTGACTTGTGACTGGGAGCGCAACAACGCTTGGAGCTCATCTGAACTACGGAGCAGCTTGAGAAATCAAACCCTCTCAAGACTGACAAAGAGTTTAAAAAACAAAACAATCGAAGACAAAAAAACAAAATCAAAGACCAAAAAAAAAACAAACTCCAGGAAACAAACTATTCGGCAAAGAAAACAATGGTTTCCTGAACTGGCTTTTGCCATTATTTTAGGAAAGGCAAGGGAAAACACATCCAGGCTCAGTGATAAGCACAAAGAATAGCGTTAAACACAGAGTTGCTGACAAAACACTGCATAACTTCTTCAACGCAGTGCTTAAAAAGCTTTGTGGGCTTACAAAGCACACAATATATCCACCCTTGGCTTTTCTGCCGACTACCTTTCTCCTGACACTTCACATGCTTGTTGTAAAATAAAGTCTGCTGTAAGAGGGCGATATTGTAACTAAGCAAGACATTTTGCAAGTAAAACTGAGTACTTGTACTCTTCCAACTACTCAAGGCCTCCCTACAAGCAACCAGAACACAACACGGTTTAAAGAGCAAAGTAAATCTCATCAAGGCTTTGCTCTTAACTCAGGTAGACCAACCCGAATCAGCTGAGCCCCAGCTCGAAGCAGCAGCACACATGCGCCATACCCGTGATTTTAAACCCGACTTGAACGCGCGCAAGAGGCTATGTCACCAACGCAAAGAATTCGAGCTGCTCACCCGAATCCAGCCCCTGCACATCCGAACTCGGGTTCCTTGCTCCAGCAGAGTTCAAGAAACCTTTGCTCCGAGGTGCTCTCTCCCTCCCTGCCTTGTATCCCCACCCACCTCTCTTGCACTTGGGTGCCTGCACGGTGGAAAAAAACCCTTCTGCTGGGCTGGGTGGCCGAACCATCCGGCTGCAGAGTCACAGGAGCCAAGTCCTTCCCCTTTCGGTGGCAGCAGCGAGTTGTGAGAGTAGCTCAGCTGTGTGTTGAAACCCTGCCTCAAGTTTCCCAATCTGCCTTTCTATTTTTAACCAGTCGTTTCCCCTCACCCTCTCTGCCATGAAGACAGCTGCAGAAAGCAGCTGGAGACAACAGTGTGCTCCGTCAGGCAAATCTTCCCAGCAAAAAAAAAAAAAACAAACCATCCATGGGCTGGCAGCAAGTGCACAATGAGCAGCAGAGACTCTCAACCGGTGGGCGCCCTGAGCACAGAGCTTGAGGTTGCCCAGAAGGAACTGGGTTTGTCTTCCTTCTTCTCCCTGTCTCCCAGGGCCTCAGCAGATTTGCCCAAAGGCCTCCTCGCTCATGGACGCTGGCTGAGATCCCAAACAAAAAACTGAAAAACTCAAAGAGGGGAGGCGTAAGCAAAGATTCAGAGCATGCACCGGCTTTTGTGCTCAGCCAGCAATTCCAGGACAGAGATGGAGGGACCACTCCTGCCATCGCAAGCCAGCGTTGCCCTTTGATACAGCACTTTGGAACACTTGCTTGGATACCTCCTCGGACAAACTTCTCTGGAGGAAAAGGTTTAGGTTCCGTCCTCTCCTCCAGGTTTGGACATCTTCTTCAGGCGCTTTGGTATAACACGGACACACAGCAACCCCTGCGCGCTCTCCCCACATGGGAGAGCAGCTTTAAAAAGAAAGCGTGCAGCTGCCCTGTAAAGTCAGCCAGGCAAAAAGGGCACTTCCCTGAGCAGCAAGAGCAATTTTGAGCTTTCACAGGCGGATGGAAATCCAGGGACACGGAGCACAGGCTGTGCAGGTCACCGAGCCGTGTGGAACGGCACGAAGCAGCCTTTTGGGTTTGGGTGTTGTTTTTTTGAAGCGAGGTCCAAGTTTCTGCACTTTCTAAGGTCTTATCAGGATCAGGCATCTCCACGGAGAAAATTAAAAATCTCCTTGTAGGACCAGGCAGACCTTTTGCCTATGACAGCTGAGAGCTCAGCACCTCAAAGGGACACAGCCCCAACACTGAATCAAGGAGCTTAAGAGTTCAGCTGAAGTTTTGAGTCACACTCTTGGATGTGGGCAACTAAAACAGCTTAAGCTCTTCTTGAGCTAAGCCCTTTTTCTGTTGTTCAAGCAGGCATCACAAATAAGGCTGCTTTTGCTGTTCTCCATACAGCACGTTCTCATACACTACATAGTTTTCTATACTTCAAGTTGCTTCCACAAAACAGACTTATTGCAAACATGATCAACCAAAACTTAAACAAACGTGGGCAGGACTCTTAAGCATAAAGTGCCTTGGAGAAACGGACTTCTTAAACCCCTACGAAAAGAGAAGGCAGGCAAACCAGAAGCCTGGCGAGGATCTAAGCACGGTAAGGCCCATGGCAAATCTTCCCAGCTCAGACAGATTCCAAACAAAATCCCAGGAAACAAAAAGCTGTCAGTCTGTGGAGAACCACGTGTCTCAGTCATCGTTTGCTGCAGAGCTCTGGCCTTGAGTTACTTGGGAAGAGTCAAAACGGTGATTCTTTCCCCCACCCAAAACTGCTTCAAGTTTCTCTCTCACGTGAACTCAAAGCAATACCCACCAGCAGTTCCTCCAGCGCCAGAGCAGCGCAGAAGCCGATGCGAGCCGGCAGCCTGGCACACTGGGTCTTCCCTTCTCCTAAGAAGGTGGCTCAAAGTAAGGTAACGCGCTTTATTCTTTGTGCACAGGGAGTAACCAGCACAGGAGGAACAACAGCCACACGCACTAGGGCACAAAACCACCAACTGTCCTTGTCACCTTGCGGAAAAAGGGTGAGAAATCCCTTTAGCAGCTTTTACAAGCGCAGGGAATGCGTGTTAATGATTTACCTGACAGTGCTCTAAGCAGATATTTGATAAGAGCAGGGTTTTTTGTTTTGGTTTGCTTTCCTGCCTCCATCCAGATAACCAAATCAACTCACAAACAGGGCAGGAAAGAATTAACACTCTTCTAAGATTGTTTAACTCCATCCCTGCTTTAAAAAGACTTATTTCTATATATGCACACATGCACGTATACGCACACACAGACTAAAAATCAGTGCCTGGAGGTAGTTCTTTGTGGTTAGGTATGTGTGTATACACACACACACACACATATATATATATTTGGGGAAAAAAACCAGAGATGAGCTACTGCAGGCATAGGTGTTTTTTTTTTTTCTTCCCCAAAAGTAGAGTAAAAATAAATAAACAAAAATCATTCAGCCCAGCAGTACAGATCCATCAGAAAGCTTCCAGACCAAAGCATGCAGTTTGAAAGAGGTTTATGACGAGAAGAAAAGGCAGCTACGCCAGAAACGCACAAACAGGATCACATCCCATCGACAGATTCAGCTGTGTATCTATCTAGGAGACGGCTTACGGATCAAGTTCTATTCCTCCTTCCAAAGCGCGTTCAGCTCACCAAGAGGATTTCCGCGGCTTCCCCGTGACTCACCCGTGTTCCTCTACACGCTCACAGCCACGCTCCCCTACCAGCGAAGCGTTCCCGTTTTGGGGTGGCGGGTGACACAGGCGGAGCAGCACAGTTCCACAGCACTGCCTCTTCCCACCTACAGCCGCCAAAAATCCTCACACCAAGTCTGAAACACATTCTTGCTCTTAGTGTTTGGTATAAACACTCCCTGCGACTGCCCTGGAGGGAGCTGGCAGCAATTAAGGGAGGAGGGTAGGGGCAGACGTGCCCAAAGATGGCAAAAGAGTCAGCAGCTTGTCTCCGACTTTTGGTTTGTGTAAGCAAGCGCTGCTGTTGCACCAATTACCTCAAAACCTAGAAACTATGGAGAAACTCCACAGTGCCTCAGCGTACGGCTGCCCTGCGAGAGGAACCCGTTGGATGGAAACATGCCAGAGCCCGGGCACAACTCAGGGGCACAAGCCACGAGTACACACTAGCTGGCAGCATGGCTGCCTTTTATTCGGAGAAAGCAAAAATAACCAAAAGAATAACCAACAGACTGACTACACCTTTAAAAAAAAACCCCAACCAATTCTCCACAGCTGTATTTTAGAACCTATTGTATCCGAGTCCTTCTGTTTGCTTCCAAAACACAGCTCCTGGCCCTCACCCAGCAAGTCAAACATGCCTTTTAACTAAAACGGGATCGCCCCGAGCCTGAGAGCTACTCACTCATGGAAAGGAGGCAGCTGATAACAGCAGCCGACTTTTCCTCTTCCCAGCCGCCACCCCGATGCGACGCTTACAGTGACAGCAGCACGGCCTCCGCAAGCTGGAATGTTTTACGATCCCCTCTGACACTTTGGCGGAACAACTTCGGGAACTAAGGATCTCGTCGCGGTCTCCTTTGCAAGCCGGACTTCCTTCAGATTAAAAAGTTGCCTTTCAGCTTCCCTTTGCTGGCGCGGCTCTTCCCCCTGCTTGCTGGCCCTGCGCGGGAAGCACCTGGAAAGGAAAATGCCGAGAGGTGAGCGATATGCTGGGGACAACAGAGCAAACACCGCTGCCACCACCGAGACTTGCTCCCGGCCACGAGTGCGTCAGCGGGGACAGAGAGGAGGAGGCGGAGGAGGAGGGGG
>NW_009701834.1:28607-45413 GCF_000703405.1 Apaloderma vittatum
CCCATACAGCAGCCGGTGTTAACGTCTCACAGCAGCTCCGGCGTTTACCAGCAAAGTAACAGCTAAGACGGAGAGAAATAAAGTTATTAG
The DNA here is from genome assembly GCF_000703405.1 of Apaloderma vittatum. Classification (NCBI taxonomy): domain Eukaryota; kingdom Metazoa; phylum Chordata; class Aves; order Trogoniformes; family Trogonidae; genus Apaloderma; species Apaloderma vittatum. The sequence continues at coordinate 28,698 of NW_009701834.1, forward strand.
ATAAATTCAGGTCTGGTGATTCTTAATGTGTGCGAGTGACCCAAAACAAGGTCGTGCATTACTATTACTTTGCAAGACTCAGGATGACACCGCAAAGCTGAAAGAGTCAGTGTGAGGAAGAATTAATCTCTCCAATCCATATAAATACCAGATATTAAGTCCCAACCTTTCAGTGAAGGTTTTGGCTACATCTACGCTGCTGCCACCAGCAGCAGAGTCCCTGGATAGGCAGCAGCACCGGTCCCCGTGGGCAGGCATCCAGCCTTTATCCCAAAAGACACAACCCAGGGGACCGAGGAAGCCAGCACCTCCTGCACACAACTGCAGGAGAGGTGGCAAAGATGAGCAGGAAAGGAAGGCATGAAGCACCCCTGGTGAGCAGCAGGAGAGGGATCGGAGGACGGCTGCTGGCCGTTCGCCCCGGGGCAGCAGGGAGGTCCACGTAATCGAGCCCAAAACCAGGATACAAAGCAGACTGAAGCCACATATTGGAAAGCCTGATGGGACGAGCAGTGCTGGCAGAGCATTTTCCAGCAGCTTACATGAGAGCAAGAACTCCACCCTGTCCACTGGCTGCTGTAGGCAAAAGAGATGCTGGCAAGTCAGAGGGACATGAAGTGGCCTGCTTCCACTCCACAAATGAGAGATCACGTGAAAAAAAGAAAATAAAGACACTGGCATTAACAAATAACAGCATCGGGTTTTCTGAACTCCACCCTGGGAGGGAGAGAGCGCCTGTTGCCAGTAATATCGAGGAATCTGCAGAGCCCCATCCAAGAAATATAGGGTGGAGAAACTATTTTCAGAAGCCACACAGAGAAACCATTCCATACTAATCTTGTCATACGGAAAAATAAGTATTTTTACGGAGTAGTTGGCTTGGGTTTGTTGTTTTTTTTTAATAGACACATGCTCCTGGGCATGGCCCATCAATCATTGTTCCTAACACGTATCAAATGCAACATGTGCTCAGGATCAGCTTCTCTACAAAAACCAGAAGCCAGAAAGTCCACAGTAACCATCAAATACCGGGGAGCAGAGGGGTGGGGAGAAGATTCCGATGACCGGAACATCAAGTTGTAGGTCTGCAAGAGCCAATTCAAGAACACAGTAAGCACCTTCTTGTGTCATTAAAGGCAGGGGAATTGGCTGGGCTTAATGAATTTTAAAGTCTTTTGTTTTAAAGAGCAACAAAAAGCAGTGCTTTGCTTAAAATGGTTCAATAACGATCCCTTTCTCAAGCAGCTTTCTCCCTAATTTAAAACTTTAAAAACACATAGGCTCATTCTCTTCCTGCAGATCATCACTGACACAGGAGCTGGCAAACCTCAGCTCAAGCGAAATAACCGTCAGGTCTCCTTTTTTATAGCTTTTTTAGGAGGGATTTTAACAGTTAAGCTGTACCTCCAGCAGGCTGGCGAGCCAAGCCCAACTCCGTCCATTTTATTTAAAATCTGAGAAGAGACAGGAAGCACAGACAAGCCACCGAGGAGCTCCCCGTGCCTTTTTTCCAGCAGTCTTTCAGTAATTGAGCTCCATAATACCCAACAGATGCATCATCCCAACCTCATCCCACTTTCTAGGAGGCATTCTGGAGTAGAGCTGGTAATTACTCATTACTGAAGACCTCTTAGTTGCAATTCAAGCAGTATCAACTCTAAATTCCTCCCGTTGAGCACATATACAAGGAAACGAAGGCTTAATTAGAAGACACGCTACAGGCGGTGGATTCCTGGTCACACAGAGGACCTTTGCAGCTTCTTGCGGCGAATATACGTCCCATGGGCAGCAGTCATCACCTGGTGAGGACACAGGCCAACTTAAGTCACTTCTGACAATAAATGCATTCATATTTGACAAAAATACTCTTTTATTACTCCAGCAGACCTTATCTTTGCCATTTACTTTTTTTCCCCACCACTGTATGGGTTCAGTGTCCTCAAGGCACAGAACAAAGCCAGCCCTGTCCTCCCACGAGTGAGGTGGGGCCAGAAGGAAGAAGAGACGACAGTTTGACAAGTATTACAAGTAAAAGTGAGCTTTGGGAACACCTCTCCAACACAATTTAAATGTTGCATGTGTCCAGACAGATACAGCTTAATACCCTGTAAAGCCCTCAACAAATAAAAAGAAACACACTTAATGAACTCTTGCAACGGATGTGCAGAAGTGTGGGGCTTTTCCCTCCTGCACAATTCATCCAGGACATATTTAGCTTAAGGGTTAGAATAGAGGACACCCTGAACTGATTAGATCATTTTCTTTCTATGGGACTGAAAATCCGGGAGCGCTACCCACACTGGACGGTGATAACCGTAATGATGCCTGAAGAAGAGAGACAGCCACCGAGCGTTGACTCGTTTGCTTCTTTCCTGATTAAGACATGAGTTATGTGACACAACACTGAATTTCAAGTCGACCACTGGTAAGAGAAATAGTTATCACCAAGCTTCAGCACTCATGTTTCTTGGTAACTCAAGCTCCAGACGTGCTGGTAAGGAAGCATCCTTCCGAAAGCCTTGCTGGGGAAAGGTCTGCCTTGCCTCGACAGCTTAAATCGGCCTCAGCTTCAAAGAAGTCAGAGTAAGCAAACTACATCGAGTCACCTCTTATAGTAAAGAACCTATATTAGGAGATGAACTCCAGCACTGCCGTAAAGTCTAGTGCAAGTGAAAAAAAAGAAAACAAATCAACCAACCAAACCAAACCACCAACCCTTACTCACTCACATGACCCAGCAAACTCAAACGTGAATCCCAGGCAACGCAGCACAGACCAAGGAAAACAGCAATGACGCTACCTCCGACTGAGCTGTGGGCACACAAAAGCACCGAGATCTAGATGTAAAAAAGAGGGAGGAAGTCTGACTCGTAGCAAAGAAATAAACAGAAATAAAGTTTAAAAGCAACTTCATAGAGTAGCTTTACCTTCTCCCATCTCTGGAGAAAGAGGCCTTCATGAAATACGCAACCATTTTCCAGGCGATGCACTTCTCTCCCCTTCCTTCGTTAAAGCACTGAACAACCCCTGCCACTCTAATATTGCTGCTTATTAATCTTTCAGCACTTTCACCCTTCAGAACAAGTGACCCAGTTTACAGCGGCCTCCCTGGGCAATTTGCAACACGTATCTCTCCAGAGATGCCGCGAAGGCAGCGAACCCCGTTGCTTATTAATTATATCAAGCTTGTTATTTCTTCCAGCTCCAAGTTGGGCGTTTTTAACCCCTTTTCTGAAGCTGAAACATCTTTGTAAAGGAAAACCCCACGTCGGCGATATTGCTAAGTTTCAAACAGCTTTGGCAGAGACCTTTCGGCACATCTGCTCTCTGACTCGTTCCAGCCATCGCTGCTCCACCCTGTCTTCTAAGGGTTTTCAACCAGCAGATGCGTATATTCCTGTTTGATGTAACACCTGACTGTGAACAAGCCAGTAGCTTAATCCCCTCTCCCCACATCTTTCCTATTGAGAAAGAACCTGAAACTTTATTATTACATATATAAAACATTCATATTTTTATTATTATATTTGTATTACAGCATTAACAGCCTTTACAACTTATGTGCCAGGCTGTTAAGAACGGGTAGTTACTTTTGAAGCTGAAAAAAAATAAAAATAAGAGCCACTAAATGTACTTTAACTGGATTCCGATACATGCTGGAAGCATTAAAAGGTTGAATTGAAAAATCTATGAGGCATTTATTAAAATAATTACCAGAAATGCCAGGTTAAGTGTTTAGGTATAACAAACACAAAGGGTCGTTCTAGTGTACTGAAGTACTCATCAGCTACAGCAATTAAGAGTCCAGAGAGGAATGCTGTGTCATGTAACCGGGGCTCAGAGTAATGGCCGGAGGAAACCACACTTCCCTCTCGTTCTACAAAAAGCTCAACCTGCTTTTAAGTTGAACGAAAAAAACCCTTCCCTCCAACAAAGGAGCTAATTTCAGCATCGCTTGCTCAAGCACGTGCGCAGGAACGAAGGTGTATTTTGAATTGTTTGCAAAGACGACCACGCGACCCGCCAACAAACCGGTGTCTCGTGGGAACTCAGCAGAAGGCGCCCCCTGCGCCTCCTTCAGAAGCCAACTAAGAAACCTGTGGAGTTGTTGTTTTTGACCACGTGTTTGTACTTCGATCTTGCACCAGTTTTGCAACTTCCCGACGCTTTGGCTGGCTGACCTCTTCCCGGGTGGCTCTCGGTTCCCTCCCCTTCTGCATCTGACGCTGTGCACAGTCACGGGGCTCCACCACGTTGCAACAGCTCTGAGCAACCACATACAAACATGTGCACCCCTGTGTACTCACCATGACCAAAAGCTGTAAAAAGGATGGCAGAAACCCCAGAGGGATCCCCACCTACCCTGGAGGTCTGTCGGGAAACAGGACCTCTCTGGTATCCTCTCTGTAAATGGATAAAATCGGTCATTTTGCTCATCACGTGTGCTCTCCTGGGCTGCAGGTTGTGGACATCCTTCTGCTGTCGCTGGTGAAACCCCACCGTTGCCTTTTAGATCACTGGAGAAACACTTGGCTTTTCTCAGGGGTGGCTCTGCCCTTGGCAGGTGGGGTTGCTCTGCAGAGTCTTCACGCCTGGCACCTCTCCAGAGGCGAGAGCAGAGCACAACAAGGTGGCACACGGTGTTCCTGCAACTCACTTTCAAACAGGAGCTGTGCAATCAGACACCCAGGTCAAAGCAAGTGGTTTAATACCTCTGCAGGCACATCTTAACCTAGAAGAGGGAAGTTTTCCATAAAAGAGAGTAACAGAAGGAAGACACCCTGTTCTAACTCACTGTCTCACCTAGCAGGATGTTCTTCACGTGGCTGGTGATCTTCCCACCTGACCACATCCCACACCCACCTACCGCACTCCGGCTCCTCAAAAGCCACTCTTATTCTCCATACACTTACTTTCACCTCTGAGAAGTCTCATTACCCAGGTGTGTCAAAATCCTCTGGCTAAAGAAGTCGCTGCCTCAGCACATCAATCTGGTTCTACTTCTTCCAAATCCCAAAATTTTCACAGGCAGGCAACACATTGTTTCCTCACCAAATAAATAACGGGACACAGACTGGGGGCACCACTGGTTTTTCCCTTATTATTTGCTCCGTATCTCGCCACAACGTTGCTGGTATTTTTTTTAATAGCAGTACTTGGGCACATATCGGGCGCTCTGGCTTCTTTAAAGCTTCTGACAGATCAGGTTGGCCTTACCCAGAAACGTGGCACGTGATAGTGGATGCCAGCTGCTCCTCTCACCCAAGTAACCATCAAGAACGTTTCAGGAAAATACTCTTGCTTGTTTTAAGTATGGCTGGCTGGATATAGCAAGTCGCTAATTTATTATGTATCAACAGAGCCAAAAAATGTCTGTACTTGGGCTTTTTGCAGAGCAATGCAAGCAAAATACTTTTCCTTTTTTTAAAAAAAAGTTTATACTGAATGCACATTTAACACATGGTACTACCTGTTTGTAGGCCTGCGCAGCAATCCCTGCTAAAACAATGAGGTTTGAAATTGCACTAATGCCGATCTCTACGCCAAGGAGAGGCAGAGACGTGAGACTTTTTCCTCTATTCTTCAGCAAATACCTTCTGCAAATATCGACTTCATGCTCTGCTGATGCTATTTCTTGCTCTTCAAAGGTATGTATTAACCTGAAAGACCTAAAAGGAACCAACACTTCCTAGTACAAGTAAAATTAGCATTTAAAAAAAAAACAACCACCAAACAAAAAAAACCAACCAAACCAACCAGCCAAAACATCCAAAACCAACGCAAGACTTAATCCACGCTCGTGTTTCGCACTAGAGGTCAAAAACAGGACTCCTGGGTGTGGAGGGGACTTTTTGCTGTCGAAGATTAACCCAGTCTCCAAAGCCCAAGCACTTGTTTGCGCACCGCGAGGGTCACGCAGAACACAAAGCAGAGAGAAATCTGCCTCCTTGATTTAGAAGGTATTTTTGCCGCACCTCGGTGGGATAGTCAATGAACCCAAACACACGACCTACACCTGCTGCTCATTCCATGAGCATCTTCTCTCTCTCAGACCCAGACCAACGCACCCCCACTCCGAAGACGAAAGAGAAGCCAGTTACCGATTAATCACTGCCTCCAGCTCCCTACGCACTGAAAGTAAACATTCACAGGTTAAATGGCACTGACTCAGACACATTGACCTATCCAAGATCTTAATAATAAGTGTGACGTGGCTTAATACTGCAAATTAGGGCTTCAAATATCCGCTTCCTCCATCCCAAGGGCAAAGGGGAAAAATGCGACAGCAGGAGATGTTTGTGAGGATCACGAGGCGTCGCATTCCCGATATCCTGCGTCGGTACGGCCGGCGTTATCACCACGTCACACCCAGGTGAGCTGCACCATCCCAGCGGCGCAACAGACATCCTCTTTTTGTGACTTCCACAGGGCAAATGCCATGACTTGACCTGGGTTCAAAGCATGACCAGATTAATTCAGTGTGGTAAAGGAAGAAGAAGTGACCTCGAGTAAGCCTGAGCCATTAATCACTAAATGTTTGAAAGGCTTACTGGGGAAGCGTGTTCACATGCCCCCTTACGCTCCCCCAAAAGAAGGAAACTACAACAATGGCATGGGCTGGTTTTGGTCTAACTCAAAATCCAACTGTACTTAGATCTCTATCAATTACCAAGGTACATTAAAAATGTTCACAGTCCCTTTTTTCAGGGACTGGCCTGTCAGACCTTGGTTTTTATAACTTTGACCACTGTGCCACACGTGAGAAATGAGGCTGGGCAGTTGTTTCCTCTAGTGCAGTTTACTCCTACAACATCGACAAGCAGCAGTTCTGTGTGTTAAAAACGACAGCCTGGTCCTTCCACTAGGACCATGAAAACTGCTTCCTACCTAGCACCCCCTCACCCCCCAGAAAAAACCCTTGGCACTAACTGAAATCCCAATTCACTCTATTCCTTACACACACGCGCTTTTCTCCAAGCACCGGAATTTGCGTCTTGGATGAACACTAACTCGAACAGGGACCTGAAGAAATTCATCCCGCTCCCAACCCAGGCCAACTCTCAGCAGCTTCGAGGCCTCGGGCATCCCAAGCAGACGCCGAAGCCCGTATTTTCCAGCATATTCTGAATTCTGTTGGAAGCGCAGCACCCATCCACATCAGGCGAGGCCCAACGCGTATCGATTTCAAAACCCCTTTGGGCGTTACGTACTTCAGAAAACGGACGCGCGCAGATCCGATTTGCAAGCAGCGCATTTCGTTTCAACTCGCTTCCTGCCAGTACAGTTAGATTTAACGACGGAAGACGTGCCCACAGACTATATATAGCTTTACAAGAGAAACAACTAGTTCTCTCAATACCAAAAAACCCTAGAAGTGTATTTACAGCCTAAATATATTCTGCCGTAGCACACACGGAGCAGCGATTGCTAAATCAAGCCACGACCTTTCCCCTGGCGTTTGTCAGATGTATTTTGGCCGGCATTTACCACGTTCACACTCGTGTTTCTGTTCTCAAGCCCCATCGTAAGGGAAAGACTACGTCTATCTTTTTTGAAAGCCCCACATCCCACATTACTTGGATATTACTGTGCTGTGCCAGGATTTGCTACACTAAGGAGAGGTTAGTTTCTTCCTCGTCCACTCCAAAGAGGACTAATCCAGAATGGGATTTCCACAGACCTTCCGCTGTTAAATGTTGAGTTTGGTTAAAAAAAAACCAAAACACTATCAGAGGTTTTACCCTTGCAATTACAGCTCACAAAAATGCAATTCCACAATGAGTTTAAAACATCTAATAGGGAGTACAAAAGGGTAAAGGCAAATATTCGAGCTTTCTAGAGAGGTGGACTTGCTTTCTTGCCCTGTTTGTTTATGCAGCACTGTTAGATTTGCTTGGTGATCGGTGTTTCTGCAACAATACAGTGCTCAAACATCCTCAGTATCACACTGTGCATTTAGAAAACCCTAAGCCTTTAAGTCTTACTTTCTGGGTCTTCTAGAGCTTACAAGTAGCAAACGCAGCTTCAGCCCTCAGAAAACCTGTACTTAAACCCAAAGTAAATGGCCTTTATCCTACAAGCACAATATAGACTATTTAATCCAAACCTTTACAAAATTTCCAGCCAAATTTGTTATTTTAGGTTTAGACTGAGTGCAAGCAAAAATGGAAAGTCGTGGGAAATTTTTGAGCTCCGGATTGCTTAGAAAGCCAAAGGCGAGTTGAAATTCAGTTTTACTCTAGGGAAATCACTTCCATCGTGCGATAACAATATGGCAGGGGGAGAAGAAAAAGCCTCCCTGCATCACCTATACAAATCCCCTTAACATCAAGGTCTGCTGCAGCACCTCTCGAATGAGCATAGTGGAGGAGACAAGCAGTCCTTGAGGGCTGGGGCCGGGCATGGGAGCAGCTGATGAGAAGGTCTGGCTGGATTAGCAAAGAGCCATTGTCCTCAAACCCGAAGGCTTTCATCAGCTTGTTTCACAGGTCCCTTCTGAAACACTGCCCCAGTGTTTCAACACCTCCGCCCTCCAGTACAATCCCATAATGAAAAGTTCACGGGTTTGTGGGGGCGTTTGTTACTGGATTAGTTAAACAGAAAAAGCCATTTACCTCCGCTGGCTTCCCGTCCTTTCCAGGTGATAATCTTCTGTCACTCCTCCCGGCCCCTCTTTAAGAGGAGGAAAACAAAGGAACGCTCTCTCTTGCACGTTTGGTTTCAGCTTGGCTCAGATGGAGAGATTTCTTCCAAAGCAAACACTCCTGCAACGTCACAGGGTACATATATAGACACAGGCCAGAGGAGGAGAAAGAAACACAGCCCTTCGGTAGCTACTCGGTTACATTAGGAAAGACAGACAGAAATAAAGCCTTGAGTTTTCTAAAGCTGCCTGCAAAACGTTGACTCAGACACTAAAGCCAGCTTAAATGATCCAAGTTCAAAACTGCATCGCTCCCATAACAGGGATTTCTCACATATTCCCGGCTTTTGCCAGAAAATGTGCTATTTCTGCTCAGCGAAGAGTGCTGTCCTGGCACCTCACGCATTTTGTATGTCCAGCTGAACTTCAGGAAAGCCACCTTCACCCACACGCCTGCAGGTGCGTGACTGAAGCAAGGGGTGAGTGCGAGGGAAGCGTAGGGGGTGGCTGGTAGGTCCAGAGAGGTTCTTCTCTTCACCATGACGGTGGTGAAGCCCTGGAACAGGGTGCCCGAAGGTAGATGCCCCCTCCCTGGAAGCGTTCAAGGTCAGGCTGGCCGGCGCTTTGAGCAACCTGGGCTAGGGTATCCCTGGCCATGGCAGGGGGGGGGGGGAGGGGGCACGGCGAGGGGGCCCCCCAGCCACAACTTCTCTGGACAATTTATTCCAGAGTCTTGCCACCGTCATGCTGATGAATTTCTTCCCAAGATCCAGTCTAAACCTACTCATATTCAGTTTAAATCCATTTCCCCTTGTCCTATCACAGGACACTCTTGTACAAAGCCCCTCCCCAGCCTCCCTGTAGGTCCCTTCAGGCACTGCAGCAGGGATAAGGTGCCCCCGGAGTTTTCTCTCCCCCAGCTGAACACCCCCAGCTCCCTCAGCCTGTCCTCGTAGCAGAGCTGCTCCAGCCCCTGGGTCAGCTTTGTGGCCTCCTCTGGACTCGTTCCAACAGCTCCATGTCCCTCTTATGGTGGGGACACCAGAACTGGACGCAGCATTTGAGATGGAGTCTCACCAGAGCAGAGTAAAGGGGGAGAATCACCTCTCTCAAGGGGTGCAAAGAGGAAGGGGCCAGGTTCTTCTCAGTGGTGCCCAGTGACAGGACACAAAGGCACAAACTGAAACACATTGGGACCATAAGAGAAAACTGTTCCACTGTGAGAGTGGCTGAATACTGCATCACGTTGCCCAGAGAGGTTCTGGAGTCTCCATCCTTGGAGATACTCAAAATGCTGCTGGACGTGATTCTGGGCAATCAGCTCTAGGTGACCCTGCTTGACAAGGGCAGGTTGGACACGATGACCTCCAGAAGTCTCCTCCAACCTCAAACAGCCTGCGATTCTGTGATCATTCCACCACTTTATTTGTGCACCCAAGATATCATGGATTATAAACACAAGTATTCAGAAGCAGCGTCTCAGTCCAAAGGTAGCACCCATGGCAGAAACCCACAGCGGCACTGGGTTGACACAGATCACAGCCCAGGAGGTGTGACACCTCAGCAGGAGACACATAACACGTGCCACACCTCGCTCTAGAGGCTAAGATTCCGGTTCCAGTGTCTGCTAGCTCGCCTTAGCTACGGTTCAGCTCAAATTCTGCTTTCTCAATACACAAACACGCTGTATCACATCTGAAAAGCAGAGGATGATTCTCCTTTTTTTCAACAAAACAAGAAGAGTCAGACACGGACAGCCTCTAGGTTTACTAGCCAAAACCCTCATTCACTTGGCAGATACCTACTTCTTGCTGGTGTAAGAGAACAGAAGTCTTGAAGATTTTGCTTTTAGGGCCAAGAGATAAATTAAAGCTGTAATTTCTTGCTACCTCCAACACTCCCTTTTCCCATCGCCAGCGACGGTGCGCCAAAAAGAGGCCGCCAAGCTTCATCACCAACAAAGGGACGTACAACACTGATCCTATCTACTGAGAATTCACTTTAAAAAGAGGTTCAGGAAGAGGGAAGTCTCCGTGTGGAGTTCAGGGTTTTGTACAAAAGCTCGGGATAAAACACCCAACTGCTTCTCAGTTTAGCACTCCTCCTCCTCCTCCTTTTCCTCTCTTTGCAAATAGAGCGAGCACGCTGGGGGCTGAGCGGGGAAGGGAGCACAGCCGAGATCTACCGCAACGGCTGTCGTGTTTGTGGCCAGAGCACTCATGGTCTCTCCATCCAGGAAAAAAAAAAACCAACAACACTATGAGCTGCTGCATGTGTTTGTTCACAGGGATTTAAAGGCCGTCCACAATTCTGGCTTCTTGCCACAGGTGTTTTTCAACCCAAGTCCAGGGCTGAGACCCACATGGTGCCCCAGGTTGCAAGGGACTTGCAAGGGAAGCTTCTTCCATTTGTAGCTGCCAAGCTATATTTTACTATAATGTAAGAGATGGACAAAGAAACAGCCCTGAATCCATATAAATTCACTGTATTGATCTCCTGTAACAGGGGCTCAGCTTCTCACTCCATCTAGAGTTTTGACTTTAAAAATTCGCCAGCTGTGAATACGAAAATTAGAGCATTATCTCACACCATCCAAGCAACTCATCCTAGTGAAGCTAAAGAGTTACGTTTCGTTTGGTTTGGTTTTTTTTTTACACACGCAGAACTTAGCACACAAGAAACCCTGTTTATATGGTACTTTTCTCTTGGGCCGTATAAGCTACTGTTTCATACTGAATTAAAACAACGAAAGCAGAACCAACTAAACACAGAAGTAACGACAGCATCCTCTCTAGACTTGCAAGAGAAAAAAGAGAGGCTGCTAATTACAGCCTAACTCATCTCCTCACTGCCGTAAAAGCACTCGCAACTCTGTCTTTACAATGCACATGGGCACGGGCTTTTTGTTAGTTCTGCCTGTCGTGACAGGAGCTGGAGTGGCAGAACTCCCGAACTCCATCTCCCCTGCGAAAGAGTGAAGACAAGTTGTTCTCCATAACCAAACTGCTCTTGGTTACTCCCAGCCAATTAACCCACCACTTGAGCTCACCATTAGCAGCCACCACCACCCAAAAGCCACCCAATTTAGGCTACAGGCAACGGGAAGAAGCCTCAGAGAGGAACTGCTATTTACATGCAATATCTGCTTTAATAAACAGAAGCATGTTTTCTTGCCTGAGAGCTGGTAATCCCGAGTCTCCACATTTGTATTTTATCTTTTTGATGCTCTTGGTATGCTATTTAGGGCAAGAGCATCTCAGATCATTCCTAAGGAGTGCTGTGCCGCAGGTTTCAGTGCTATTTATCGATTACAGCAGTCGCCTGGCTCCAGCCAGAAAAGGGTTTGTACATGCTAACCTGCTTGCAAAGCCAGTTGCCTTCCACGGCGACAGAGTAGATCCTCTCCAAGACACACGTCGAAGCCACGAGACTCGAGCAGAACGCACGTGGTATTCGGGCACGGCAGCTGCTCTGCACAATAGGGGCGCTGCGACGGACGCCCAGCACCTTACTGGTTCCTTAGACCCACCCATCAAAGCAGCCTGTTGCTGTTCGCAGAATAATGACCGGTTTGCCAAAGTTTTGGGTTCATCTAGCAACAAAAATAACTGTGGCACTTCCTTAAACACGCTGGGCAACAAGACAGCCTGGCAGAGAGGGACATAGTCGCTTTTCCTCCTGGGTGGGAGAGCTTTGTGATCAATGATGTTACAAACTTGAGATGAGTTTGGCAGAAAAAAACACCCTATTGCTTGCCACATCAAGTTGTTCGCTGTAAGTCACTGCACTGCTTAGCTGCTACTTGCTGTTAAGAGTGTGACTATTTGTTAATACCATATTTGCTACCCCACTACTACGTAAAGGAAAATTCAAGTTTCCACAGCCATCAGGCATGTCTAAAAGCCTAACAATATCTGCCGCGCTCCCTAGCGTCGTGCTGAGGAGCTGTGCTTACTCAGTTTGCCTGCAGCACCCGTGGATCCCAGTTTTCCAGGGCTTTCAGTACTAAATGAAAGCTGACTGCAGAAAATTCCCTTGTAAATATTTATTAGTGGTTGCCATTCTAATTTTAACCTCTGGATATTTTTAGGGCAAATTAAAAAAAAAAGACCAAAACCCAAGAGACCAAATAATCCACATAGGGATTCTTCTTCTGCCCGTGCTATTTAAGAACTCATTCTGAGATTCAGGGATTTGTTGGTTGAGGGGTTTTTTTGTTTGTTTTAGTTGTTTGGGGTTTTTCTAAATCGCTGTTTAACTTCTTGCACTGAAAGCAGTACAGAACAAGAAAGCAAGCCTCTTACAAAGGAAGGAAATGTGGATTCCCATGAATTCCGTCACTAAGTATTTATTATCCATAGCGGGGAACAGAAACCTCTATTTCTTTGTCTCTCTGCGTTGTGGGACTCTAGGAATACAGAGCTCTCTACAACACACGCTGTATAATCTTTTCTCCAGGCTCACGCAAGCTCTGTCCGTCCCTCCAGAGATATTTTTTCACCCATCCAAATCCTCCCAAAGCGTTCAAGAAATTTCTCCTTGAGCCTTAATTGCATCAAATTATCCTCAGTCCAAGTAACACGTCCTTAATTTAGCTACTCTCTCCGCGCTACAAGCTCACCACAGACTGATGGGCGTCCCACCAGCTGAGTGATGTGTCTCTACACCTTCTGAACAGAGAGAGAGTCTCAACAGACTCTCCAATTCGAGCTGCCTGTTACACTAGCTGCTACTTATTTTGTTCCATCTGCTACGTCAGACCTTCACTTGGAAAACAAAAGCCAAATTCCCCAATTGCAAATCTGCAGGGAAGGAAAAGCAACGGCAGATGACATCTCTCCCCTTTGACTTACGGCTCAGAAAAGGCATTGTTCTCTGGGTAAAATCACCCCTGCTTGTCTGGGTGCAAAAAAGTCCTTTACTCATCTCACCACACCAAAAGGCACCCAGGAGGCCCCTGCCTTTCTAACCCAGGGCATCACCCCTGTATCAAACCTGGTGTGGCCAGCAGGAGTAGGGGGGTGATCCTGCCCCTGTACTTGGCACTGATGAGCCCACACCTGGAGCTCTGTGTATAGTTTCGGGCCCCCACTCCAAGACAGACATTGGGGTGCTCGAGCAGGTCCAAGAAGGGCAACGAAGCCGCTGAAGGGTCTGGAGAACAAGTGCGGGTGAAGGGTCTGGAGAACAAGTCTCCAGGAGAAGCGGCTGCGGGACCTGGGGTTGTTCAGCCTGGAGAAGAGGAGGCTGAGAGGAGACCTTATCCCTTTCTACAACTACCCGACAGGAGGGTGTAGCGAGGCGAGCGTTGGTCTCTTCTCCCAAGTAAGCAGTGACAGGACAAGAGGAAATGGGCTCAAGTTACACCAGGGGAGGTTTAGATTGGATATCAGGAAAAATTTCTTTACTGAAGGAATGGTGAGGCACTGGCACAGGCTGGCCAGGGGAGCGGGGGGGGCAGGTGTTAAAAAAAAAAATGAGGAGATGTTGCACTTTGCACCTTGGTTTAGTGGTCACGGTGGTGTTGGGTTGACGGCTGGACTTGGTGATCCTAGAGGTCTTCTCCAACCTTAATGATTCAATGATAACTTCCCTAGTGACTGCCAAAGCTTTGAACAGGGCACAGGGCCAGTAGAAGAAATATGAGAACCTACAGATCCTTATGGGACCTCTTCACAGCCACTTTGTAGCTACATCTAACCACAGCGACAACACAGAGAGAGAGAGGGGCAGATCTACAGGACCTGACAAGAGGATACAGCCTCGACTTGGGCATCCTGAAACCCAAAGGCATCTGCGCGCTGCCCTAGGAAGCCACCTCACAAGATGCTGACGCTGGGACTGACACGAGCCAACTTCTGCTCCGACACAAGATTTCCTAAACAAGCGAGGAGATCGTGGCAATTCTCCCCGCAGACGCGATGTCAGCACAGTCTGAACACAGCAATACCTGTGCTAGCGTAAGGCCTTGCCTTCCCTCTATGTCAGAGCTGTGGTTTAGTTACTAAGGACACAGTTTGCTTTGTTTTGAGGGTTCTCCCCCCTCCTTGTTTTTTGGTTTTTTTAAATCATAAGCCTACATACCCACAGCGCCAAAAATAAAAAGCCACAGCAACCTTCACAACACACTAAAAACTTAAGTGCATCATCAATACACAAGCACTTTCTCCCACAGTACTTCAAAACCTCAACAGCACCAATGAAGTGCAACTATAAAATCTTTAGACCAGCCTAGGTCGTTAGATGCAACACCAGTTAACAGGGTACAAGTGCCACCTGCTCACGTTTCAGTTCCTCGCTTCCATTTCAGATCCGTGTGTTAAGTGAGTTTGCCATCTATCACAGCACTCCTCTCGGCCCTTCCAACTGTTCTACCTACCACTGCATTCTCCAGTTTCATCAGGCGAGCAGCTTGTTTCCACACAGCAGGTCTAAGACTTTTAGCAGCGGCGTAGTAGTATTTTGCAAAAAGTAATATTGAGGAAATAGCGTACTGTTAAAGGTTTCGAGACAGACTACGAACCAGCAGTTTGGTGTGTAAAAGCAGTCACAGGCAGCTTATGGAACGGGTGAGAGCAGGAGGAAATGCTGAAGGTGAAAGGCACACAGTTCAGGCTTTGGTTGGGAAAAAAGAAGCTTGACTCGCAAGGTAGCTGATCGTTTCTAGTCTCATCTAGATGAAGGTATAATCCAACTCTACCTATTCAATATTCCACAATGACTTAAAATTATTTAAATGGCAAACACCTGGTTACAAGGAAGCCGTGCTCTGACGCCACAAACATTCCTGCATCTTCAAAGGATGTTAACGCACCTGCCTCTCAACACAGGTACAATTTTCTGTCCTCAAAGGCAAACGTGCTTTTATTTGTTCTCATAATCTGGAGCTCAGTTAGAGCTTTAAACTTCTCACCTTCCTCTTGACGCTTGTCTTTGTTTCCAGCAGTCACTGGCTGCATATGCTTAAGAATATTTGCATTCTAGCAGCTTGCCACATCATCCCTCCTTTACCACTCCGTTCATTTCTTCTGGGCCCTGCAAGGTCAGAACATTTAGCACAATTCCTTCTCCCCTACTGCCAGGAAAGCCTGGCCTGTAGGGCAAGGGCTCCTGAACTCTCTCTGCTTCCAGCTAGCACTTGCAAGGTCAACACTATTATCCAAAATAAAAATAAAAATAAAAACCACACCAAGATGCATATTGTTATAAATGCTCAGAGTCTAATAGGTTAATTTATAAATTTGTTTGTAAAATGTTAAATTCAAAAGGTAAAAAAAAGAAAAGGCAATAAGCAAGCAGCGCTGGGCGTGCTGGGGAGTCTCTGATCTACCAACAGCGCGCGCCGGAGTTCAGAGTCTTCTCTCTTTTCTATTGTCTTTGGTCTGTAGCTCCTTCCTCCCCTCGAGTTCTGGTTCTTTTCCTTTGTCACTCGTCATCTTTTGCGCTTGTGCTGGTAATTGCTGGGGGCTTGCTCATTCCTCTGGGGTCGTTGGGGGAGGTTATGCAAAGCTTGCTGAAGCAATATATAACAGTGGCTGACATTCAAGCTAGTTACACATCGTGTTTTTAGTTTTCATGTTTTTCTATGCCTGATAAGGAAGTTTTAATCTTCAAGGTTGCTGAGACAATCTCCTTTACAGATTGTGGTCAAGGCCCATCTGCAGTTGCTGCTTCAGCATTCTTGACACTGTCCCTTTTGACACGAATCACACTTACATTTTTCACACATATAAACTCTTTATTTGCACTGACTGGGCTAAAAAAATAAAATAAAATCTACCACCAGCAGGTTCTACTGAATGAATCCTTAATTTTACCTTTTTGGTTAGAAGTTTTTTTGTAAACACAGGAATTCGGGCACAGACGCACGCGAACGCAGTCACAAAATCAAAGAGCTCTTGCGCGCACCGTTGTCCCCAGAAAGGTATCACATTTCTAAGTCAAAGCTACTACAACCAAGTGACAAGAAGACAGGCCGAGTGCTTTTTCTGCCCAAACTATATATGCTCAAATCACTGTAACGCATGCAGAAAATGTCGGGGGGGAGTCTGACTTTAAATAAACTCTTGCTG
>NW_009701834.1:45463-54063 GCF_000703405.1 Apaloderma vittatum
CCAAAACACAGACTTTCTGTTGCCACAAGCAGCCTATTGCTAGGACATACCACAAAGCGGCAGCTCGCGCCGGCACGCAGGGCTGCACGTAACTGCAAAACCCAACGCGAAGGCAATTCAGTCCCGTTACGATTAAGAGCAGAGCTTTGCACCGCGCGTCTCTTGGCAGCAAACGGAGATACGTACCCTGCCCCGGCACAGCTAGAGAGGACTGTGCACGCCCCAGAAGTCTTGCAGTATTTCCTGCACGTATGCTGGATATTCGACAGCAGCTCAGCAGCCCGTTACGAGCAAACATGACGCCGATCGAGCGCCCCAAATCTAGGAAGCCAAAAATCGCTCGAGGCTACGCATCGATGCTTCCCCCCGCACAGCAACCCCACGGTTGCACCCTCTCTCGTTCCAAAACGGATTCGAAAGCAGTCGGATACACCAAAGTGAGGCATCTCTGTGCATCCTGGGTTCCTTAACTCTGAAAACTCAGTCCCTCCGCTCAGGGAACCGAAATGCAAGAGCTGACTCGTAGCTGTGGCAACGGCGAACGCAAATCCTGCCACACTGCAGAACTTCACCACAGCCTTCTCCAGCACACGCCAACCGCATGCCAGCAAAACCACCCTTTTTTTGTGTTGTTGCTCCCCAAGAGTAAACTGGGTTTCTGGAAGCTGTTCCCTCCCCTAAAGCAAAAAAGAAAAAAAAAAAAAAATCAAAGTGTCAGAGCAAAGCCTAGCCAGACTTACATGGTTTTAGTAGGATTTGTACCAGCTATGCTTTAAGGCACTTAGAAAACTGGCCCAGAAGAGGTGGGAAACGGCATGCAAGAAGAGGTTCAAGGTCTCTCACGTACAACTGCAAGGAGTATACCCACTGTTTAAATCAGCTAAGGAGCTGGAGTTTCAGGCTGACTAAATCATACCACTAGTGCTTTAATACAACTAAGGTAGCAGTAGCTGTGTAGGCATAAAAGAGAAGTGGGTTTAAGCGACACATTAAAAAAACCCCAAAACAGAATTATAAAGAATATCAGCATATCTGAATGCAAACCCAAGAGCTTTTCTTGAGAGATATATTTCTAATTCAGATGCAGCCGGTACCTGTTTGTAACCGTCAGACGTTAAAGAACAACTGATGTAGGGAGGGGTGGTGGCAAAGCGAGCAAGCAGCACCTCCAGTTCCCAGCAGCACAGACCTGAACTGCAAATTTAGCTTTGGTGAGAATTCTCTCTCCGAGCCCCACAGATGCCTGCAGGATATCTACTCGTGCTTTGCAACAACTTCTCAGATGAGTTTCAACATTCTGAATGGCCAACAAAGAGTAAAAGCCCCACCCAATGCTTCCTGCCGTTCTAGGAAGTTCGGGTGAGCAGCCTCTAGTTTTTGGGTTTGGTGAGGGTGTGGGCTTTGGTCTGGAGTGGGAGTCGTTTGTTCGTGTTTTGCTGTGTTATTTTTAAAGGATTTTTTTAAAGGACGGTTTGGGTTTCCACATGCAAATCATTCCAGAGACTGAAAACACCGCGATCTAACCCTCACCTATTTACGAGAAAAGCAAATCTAATCCCACAGTCAGGTTATTCATTCTGGTAGCAAAGCAAACAAGCTAAAAACGAAGGAAAGGGAGAGTTACCATGGGATACCACGATGCGTCACTTCTCTTGGCTTTCTTGGCGCCACGTGACATCTCAGCCGTGAGTAAAGCGCTCGGCAGATGGGATAGGAAAAAAAATATCTAAAAAGGTCTCTGGATTATAGCAAAGTTTAGGCTTTTAAATCCAATTTGCTAACTGCTTGTGGCTACAGAAACACAGGCAAACAATATTTATCAGTAAACCAAACTGTCTACAAATCTATCGCCATTGCGCAATAAATACGTGCTTTCCCTTCTAGCGTCATCTACGCTTTCAGTTCCTCGGGGGAAATTTAGTCGGAGCACGTTCAGAAATACTGCTCCACTACGAACCATTCAGACGAAGCAAAGCAGGTCAGTGGTTTCCATCCTGCTCATAAATACAAGTTCACAGCAATCGACACAAGCAGCCAGAGATCAGAAGAGGGAGAAATCACTACAGATATACTCGCAAAGTTTCCACGCGGGTCACCAAATCCACACCCTGGGACAGAGCCCGCTGAACCAAGGCTTTTTTAAGCCTACCTATACTTTGATCTTCACCCCACTCCCTCCAGTATGAATTTTTAAGTGTCTCTTCTTCCGAGTCTTTCTTCTCTACGCAAAATCGTAGCGTGGATCAGCATTTGATTTTTATTTTTTTTTAATTTTCCCTGCTTTTACCACCAGCAATTTCTTTCTAGCATGTCAAAACAGCTCTGATTCAAAGGACGTTATTCCGCCTCCATCCTCCTCCACCTCCCAAAGCCTCCTAACACCCACAAGCTGCCAAGCGCCAAAACCTCCAGGGAAATTCGGTCCTTTCGCAGGCCAAGCCAAGCAAGCCACCTCTGTGTTGTAAAAAGCAACGCACAACGCGAGAAACCTGCACCCTCCGAGCCACCCCAGTGACTTCCGTGGTGCAACCTCAGAGTTTCAGCTCTACCCAAACATTACATCACACCGAAAATCGAGCTTGCAGGGAGCTACTGAAGCCCGGCTGCCTGCAGCGCGTCAGGGTAACCTGACCGTTACCCCAGGCACCAGCTGGCAAGCTGCCTCTCCCACCTACCCCCTGTTAGCCCTCTCCTATTAGCTCCAGATTGCAAAACGTGAGTAAAAGTAACAGAGCGAACTAGCCACAACTGCTGCTGTAAGCCGCCCTTAAACACCAACACTTCATCACCTGAAGCATTTGCTACCATGCACCTGTTTCCCATTAGCTACCCAAAATACGAAAGAATGCAGAAGCCAAAAAATCCCACGTTTAATCTGCTACTCCAACTTGAAGGCCCTGTGTTAGCAGACATCTATGCAACGTGGCGTTTGAAAACAGCCAAGCGTTGCTTAGTACCTACTTACCAAACAAAGTTTCACATTTATGCAGCAAGTTTCACACAGATGGCATTACCTTCTTCAAAACATTAATAACTGTGCCCTGAGCCAGGAGATACTGTATTTAAACAGCCACAGCTAGGTTTTATCCAGCCTCCTTCAAACATCTAACCTTTCAGCAACACCCTGCAGCAGAGAAAACCGTAGCGCGGCTGTGCGGCACCAAGGGAAAAACTTCTCCTTGCTATGAGCTTGTTGTCTCCTTGGTTTATCTGACATGATTTTTTTGAATGAGGAGTGCCTGGGTACAGTCATCCTCTGCTCACACCCTGCATAACGTTCCTCTTCTCACTTCCTCCGCTCACAATCACTTCTTCTTCCCGCTGAAGAGTCAAAGTGCATTTACCTCCTTTTACACAACAGCTGCTCTGTGCCTTTGATTACCTTCACCATCTTTTGCCCAACCTTCCTCATGCTGGAGATGGAGGATTAGCTGGTATTCAAGATACAGGGAATCATGGGGAAAGAGGTATAATTGTATTTGTTACAAGTAGCTTGCTGTTTTGCTCTGTAGCCCTTCACTAACAGCATTCACTTATTTACTGCTTTGACTTTGCAGCTATTTTCAGTGTATAGATCTTTAAACTCAGGGGGTAAAAAATAAAAAAAATGGCCTCCCAAGAACAGAACAATACCCAAAACTAGACGTTCTTGCATCATGTCAGTGTTGCACGAACAAGCATCAGCTTTCAGAGACAGTGAAGTGCCTGGAAAACGCAGTCAGCTTTTAATCTTAAGAAATTAATCTCTTCAGCTTTCACAGTGGCTGCTTCTGAAACTTCATTTCAACCAGAGCAGCAGAGCAAGGCATTAAGGACCCCCCTGCCTGTGCGCGAAGCAGCCTTCCTCCAGCCTCTCACTTCCCGCTGCTATAGCCCTCGCCCTCTCTGCCGCTCCGGCACAGCTCAGGAACCACCTCTTTCTTTTATACAGCCCAGCCCAGGGCTCTCCACACTTCTCCAAAGAGCCCCAACCCAACGGGCAGCCTGGCCCCTCTTTCCCGCTCGGAGGACCCAAGGAGGGAGCGTGGATCTCGCTTTTAGATCTGGCAAGTCTGAATTCAGAGCCCACGGGCTCCATATAAAACAAGTAGAATGTGCATCTCAAACTGCTTATTTGTGCTTGGGGAGAGAAAATGACAACCAAAACCATGTGGTCACATGTATTTATTATTTCCTGACGCAGTACTAGCAAAATGACCTGAGGCACACACACACAAAAAAAAACCCCACCCTGCTTTTTTATTCCTAACTAATTGCTGTATTACAGCTTCACTGACCTGGTACCACATCCCGGATTCCCTGCCTCACCTCCAGAGCACCCAGTACTTTGGGGATCATTAATAATGACAGTACACCAAAGGGCAGAGCTGCATCCTGAAACTCCTGCTCAGTACACCCATTTCTCCCAGTTTGCAGCACCTCTAACTCCTCCTGACGCAAAAGCACATCTGTATCGCCATCTAAGTGTCCATTTTCACTCCCTCCCTCCCAGGTTACCCCTGAGAAGCAGACACTGACTGGATACAAGACTTTTCCAGCTAAAACTAAAGAAGCAGCGCAGAAACATTTTACTGACAAGCAACGGGATTACAAATGCACAGAGAAAGGGATTTTTGCAAGGACAATGCATCTTGCACGAGCCAGAGGCAGCAGGATGGAGACAAAAAACCCACTGTTTGTGCAAATGCACTGAAAGAAATGATCTGAGTCTTTAGACTTTCCACTTCCAGTGCTGTGGGGGACAAATAAAGCTCTTCCTCGCAGTTTCATCAATACCTAACGTCTCTCTTTCAGCACAAGCACTCACGCTGCCTCTTCCCGAATGGTAAGATTTTGGCTGTTGGCATCATCTTCCTCCAACGCCTGCTTCTCACCCAGGTCAAATAAAGCCAAACAAGAGCGAGGGACAGGACAAGAGTACTAAGGCAGTTTGCCAAGGTGGGTATTAAATGATAGGCAACGGTTTCCCAAAGCCCCAGAAAGAAAAGCCGCAGAGGGCAGGGTGTTACTGTGCTGCCACTCACCCTCCGCTCCCCCTTGAAACTCCCTTATCCCAAATTCCTCCTGTGCACTCTTTCTGTCCCAAGCTCAGCTCAACTCAAGATTTTCATCTCAGCCCCTGGACCTCTCTGCTGCCACCGCAGAGTCAAGACGGTGGCTGAAAATCCAGTAAAATACACCGTGCTCGTTAATCCCCTCCAGGAGACCAATTTGCAGACAAGTGATGGTTGTGCCAGGAACTGCTGAGCTGCCTTTCCTTACTTTAACTCCGGAGCAATCACGGCCAGGTTGGACGGGGCTTGGAGCAACCTGGGCTGGCAGGAGAGAGGTGTCCCTGCCCGCAGCAGGGGGGTTGGAACGAGATAATCTTCAAGGTCCCTTCCAACCTCAACCATTCTGTGATTCTATGATTCTCAAATTAACAAGTTGCAAACACTATGCATGCTGTTTCCCTGGAAGCTTAGGACGACCATCCCAGAAACCATTAATTTTAGAGCTGAAGTTGTGATTTGGGTCCGGGTTAGTAGTTAGCGATACTCATTGTGCAGGAGAAAGAAGCACCAAATAAGGTTTCCTAATCAAGGCACTGCTTTACAGAAATGCAAATAATCATTTATCTGCTGTTGCTCCCTTGACTTTTTGGCTGGGCCATTCTGTGTGCAAACAATGGTGCGTTTGAGTTGTGACGCTGAGTACACAACATATTTTCCCCCTACATACAGAAATTAGCTCACTTTCATACCAGCTGCTTCAGCTGTGTAAATAACTGCTAAAATACTGCCTTAGACATTCGGTAAAACTAAACCACGTGGAATGTAGCCAAGTCAGAGTCACAGAATTTTTAAGCTTTTTACCTTTACGGTACACCCCTTTATTGCCTAGTTTTGACATAGCATTCACATTATTCAAATTTGACAAGGGAGCCCTCTACTCGCTACAACACCTTTCTCGACAGAACGCTTTAGGAAAATCTTGAGGGGCATGAGCATGAAATCAGTGTATTTTCAGGCACCACTTGCAATTTTATGATTATAATACTTGCAATTAAGTATCTCGGGGTATGGCGTGCGATTTATCTGTGCAACCACCGCTCTAAAAACCAGAGCAAGGCGACACATTGAAAGAAATTCAGCCTCAGGTCAATGATGTTAGCGTCTCGCTAACGAATCCGACGCCTAACTGGTGTTTCACAACTAGCAGGGATTTAAGGACAGAGCTGTCCTGTTTCGGGAGAAAACAGCATTAGCCCTCAGAGGTTATGAGCAGAGCACACACGCCGGTTTTGAACAAGCCGACATCCTCCCAAAGCACAAACACAACCTCGTGCTGACTATTAGTGGAGCATGAGAAACAGCATTTTGAGAAATGGCAGCTACAACAGAGTTACTCGCCTTATCTCCTTTGTGAACAGCTTTTAAATTGCCGCGTACGGCTACGGTTAAGGAGCAGCTGGAGGCGAGGAGAGATATCCTCCTAGGTGCTGACAGGTGAGTTTACTTCAGCTTCAGCACAAGCATTTAAAGATGAAAGAGCACAACGAGGACGCTGAAAGACAACTGACAGCTCGAGGAACACACACCAGTTTCCAAGTAATTTCTGTGACGTAGGGGAACGTTTATGATGACAGCACTCACTGGGAATTAGATCATCTATTTAGCAGCAAGTTTGCCAGAACAACTGCCTGGGGACTTTCAACAGGATCAGCAAAAAGTGTAGAGCACTGCAAAACCAGAGCCAGGGCTTTCGCATTCTCGGTATTCAGCTGCCTTCCTGAGGAAACTTCACAAAAGGCTAAAAGACAGGGAGGAAGAGCAAATCGTTTAGAGGTGGTGTTGGTGGAGGTGGTTTAGGGGTGAGCTTTGTCAAGTAGGGTTAATGGTTGGATTCGATGATCCTCAGGGGCTTTTCCAACCTGAACGATTCTACGATATCTATTCCACAATTCTATGAAATCAAAATTCTATGAAATTCTATGACTCTATGAAATCGAAACATGCTGCCTGTGCTGACTGCTATGCCCAGGCCTGTTAGCCTACCTCTGCCCTGCCTACAGGGCTCGATTGCGCATCTGCTCCCGGCTTCACCGATATGCAAGATTATTATTTCTGGAGCCCACAGTGTGACAAACAGCCGCTACGACAGGGTAGTTATGCTGTCAGACACAGCCCAGCGAAATCATTGGTGGGGGCAGACAGAAGCAGCTGTGTTGGGTCGAGGAGGGCATCAGCAACTGCACTCACAAAACACCTGAAGCAACCTTGTAAAGCACAGTTAACGTATCCTAATAGTAAAACCAGCATTTGTGGTTAGCATGTTCCTTACCTCTTCTGCCCCTTGCCGTTCAAGATGTGCTGTGTAGCTCAGGGAGCTCCCAAGGCTGTTTTTACAGGAACCTTCCATGAAACTACTAGCAATGCTTGGGGAATTTACCAACGCATCGATGTCTGGAGATGGCCACAATAAAGTTTCACAATGTGGAAAAGGGCAGGAAAGGACCTAAAGGTAGGAGCATGCTCTAAACAAGGTGATATTTAAGGCTACTTAGAACTCTGCTTAGAACTCTACTTTTTCAACCTGGAAAAAGGGGCAGGTGAATCAGGAAGCATTTAAAGTTATCGTAAGGTCGTGTAGAAAGAGAATCAGAAAAGCGAAAGCTCAGTTAGAACTTAATTTGGCCATCTCTGTAAAGAAAACAAAAAGTGCTTTTATAAATACATTAATAACAAAACGAGGGTCGGGGAAAATCTCTGCTCCTTACTGAATGAGGAGGGGAACATAGTAACAGAAGATAAGGAAAAGGCTGAGGAACTTAATACCTTCTTTGCCTCAGTCTTCACCAAGAACACTGGCTGTCCTCAGGACAGCTGGACTGCCGAGTTGGCAGACAGGGATGGGGAGCAGAATATCCCTCCTGTAATCCAGGAGCAAGTAGTTAGTGACCTGCTGTGCCAGCAGGATCCCAACCAGTCCATGGGTCCGGATGAGATTCATCCTGGGGTGCTGAGAGAGCTGGCAAAAGAACTGGCTAAGCTGCTCGCCATCATTTTTCATCAATCCTGGCTGACTGGGGAGGTCCCAGGTGACTGGAGGTTGGCCAACGTGATGCCCATCCATAAGAAGGGCCGGAAGGAGGACCCAGGGAACTACAGGCCTGTCGGCCTGACCTCGGTGCCTGGCAAGGTTATGGAGCAGATCATCCCAAGTGCCATCACGCAGCATGTAGAAGACAACCAGGGGGTCAGGCCCAGCCAACGCGGGTTTAGGAAAGGAAGGTCCTGCCTGACCAATCTCATCTCCTTCTCTGACTGAGTGGCCCATGTAGTGGCTGAGGGGAAGGCTGTGGATGTGCTCTGCCTTGATTTCAGCAAAGTCTCTGACACAGTCTCCCACAGCATCCTCCTGGAAAAGCTGGTAGCCCACGGCTTGGACGGATGCACCGTTCACTGGGTAAAAACTGGCTGGATGACTGGGCCAGGGAGTGGTGGTGAATGGTGCTGCATCCAGCTGGCGGCCGGTCATGAGTGGTGTCCCCCAGGGCTCAGTGCTGGGGCTGCTCCTGTTTAACACCTTCATCAAGGGTTTGGACGAGGGGACGGAGT
>NW_009701835.1:0-2290 GCF_000703405.1 Apaloderma vittatum
ACCCATATAAAAGAGTAGACAGTACAATGGCAATGTACACACTAATCTTTGTACTTTTCTTCAGGTGTTTATTGCACCAGACTCTTCTATGGAGTTTTCCAAAAGCTCTGCATGCCTTTGCTAACCTGTTGTCTCTGTCAATCTTAGTATCCGAGTAAAAACTAGCTGGAGCCTTTCTAAATTGTACAACTTTTGCTTGGGCTTGGGTATCATTGACATCATAAATACAGTTTATATTTCCTAAATTTAGGTGAAACCTGTCTTCTTCACCTTCATTCTTCTAAAGTGATGGAAGTGGGAGATGCCACATTCCTGCAAGTTAAAGCCATTCAAAACCTAAATTTTTTTTGAGTCTGTCTTTTGCTCTAACTTATGCATCCTCTGAACTAACGGATTTGCTTAACCCTCTAAACTAAAAGTTTCATTTCAATCTTTTGTTAGAGCTTCACATGTCACACTCTGGGTTTTGACAAGGAAGAATTCAAGATTTTAATCTTGATTGGCCTTTGATAGGTACACAGAAGTCTGCAGTGTCCCCACGCATACTCATCTTTCCTGTATTTTTCTCTCTCCAGTTTACCTATCTTCCCTTTTTAGAGGAATTCAGGAAGGAAAAGGCTGAGATTTTTTGGTATCACCAGAAAAAGATTTGTGGTTTGCATGCTTCTGAGACTGGGCTTTCACATGGTTGTCATCGAAAGCAGGGATGAAGGTGCTATTTGTCTTCCCCTACTCAAAGCATTGGGAGAGCAGATGTTAGCAGGGATGGTGCTAATAATCTGCAAAAGGAATGGCAGTACATCTACCAGAAAAGATTCCTGACTCACCATGGTTTCAGCTGCCTTAGGGCACAACTACAGTGTACAGTGAAGGGAGCCACACCAGCTCCAAATGAGCCAAATCTCAAACTAGAAGCTGCTTAGCTGTGTTGCACGGGGCAATGGTGAAGTTTCCAGGCCTGCAGACTCCTGAAATGAGAGTCATCCTGAGGATTTGTCAGATGATCAGAGGAAAGAAGAGGGAGGGAAAAAATCCAAAGAAAGCACTGTGGAAAGTCCAGCAAAATGTGTGTATATGTATACATATACATGTATGTACACACAGACATTCACAAACAGAAAGATATCGCCAACCAACAATGCTCATAGTATGCTCTATGTCTTTTCTGCCTTGAACACTTTAAATACGGTGATCTTATAATGATTTCAATTTAGTTTCAAGCTAAAAAATTAACTGGGAAGCTGTCATACACAGGTCTAGTGATACAAAGAATCTCCAATGCAATATATTTGTTTATTTTTGCTGTTTCCTTTAAGATGGAAGTAAACAAAAGCTTTAAGGTCCATTTTACCCCAAACTGGCAACACTTACAAATACAGGAACAGAACTGAACGTGTTTATGGCAGTCATGATAATTATGGAACACAAGATTAACCTATCCAGGGAAGATAAATATCTTGGTATTCGCTGCAGTGATAAACTGACTTTGGAATGCAGCCTGACAGACTGGCAGATGAAATTTGATTTTTCTAGCTATACATAGCTCACAACAGGCCACTGCAATATTTGTTGAATCTAAATGTCCCAAGAACCTCATGTGATCTTTGTAGCATGCATAGTTATTATTTTATAATATTTTATGAGGAAAGTCTGTAGCTTTAATACTGAAAATAGGTAAAAGTCTATGAAAGATGCTGAAAGTAGGAGACTGGTTTGAGCTGTAGAACATGGTTTCTGCCTTTATTGTGTATTAGATCTTTCTCAAAAGCTATGCATTCCAGGTCTGTCTGTATAACTGATTTTCATTGGTATTGTATAACATGCTCTTAGTAAAAACAAAAAAAAACAACAAAAAAACCCCCCAGCAAAATAGTAAAATTCTTCTGGGGAGTAAGATCAAATTTGTCTAAGCTGTGGTTGACTGCGATGAAACTAGGCTAAATGTACATAATTTGTGAAGAAAAATGCTGTTATCTCTTGACAAATTGTGGAGGCAAGAAAGATGATATGATGCTGGAGAAGTCAGAACAGTTACTAAATAGCTGCTGATACAATTCTCAGTGCCACTGAAGTACTGTTTATAAATACTTGTTCTCTTTTAGTTTCCATTGATGTCCACTATACATGGAGTAAGTTTCACAGGGATGTTTATTCGTTTTCTTGACTAAATAAACCCCCTTCAACAGGTTTCCCTTTCAAGTCTTGGGGTATTGGCTTCAAGGTTCCAATGTCCAGTTGCAAACATTTGCAGAGAGTCTCTGGTGCTGAATTTGTGTTCATGCAATGCACT
>NW_009701835.1:2321-34178 GCF_000703405.1 Apaloderma vittatum
TGAGTTAAAAGGTGCACAGATCTCCAGTATAACTGCAAGGAGGGGCCTCTGTGTGCTTTTCCTGAGCTCTGTCAACCCCTTTCTGTGTGAGAGAGATTTAAGACTAGGGAGGATCATTATATTGTTCAGTCTGACCTCCTATAAGCAACAGACCATTATGTTTCACATAGGTACTCCTTTGTTGATTTTCATAACTTCTGTTTGACTAAAGCATAGTTCGCAGATGCTGAGGAAAACAACAAATACAGTTTGCATGATTACTCCTGGCAGTGCGATTGCACCAGTTAATCACCCTTTCTAAACGAATATGCCTTTCGTAGCTGAAAGCTTGCCTCAGTCTTTCAGCTCAATCAGCTGGCACACTATGCTAGCTGTCACTACAAAACTTCCCATTCTTAATTTTTAGCGTGATTTTGCTTGGCTTCATCCACTCATTGACTTTGTCAGTTGATGTGTTGGTTGAGGACTGTGATTTCTTCATGTACCCAGCCAATATTTGTCTGTGATCTCTTCATGAGTGCATTTTGTCGGTGTTTTTCTTCACTTTACAAATGTGTATTGCCCTAGTTTCCACCCCTTGAGAGCACAGTACTTCTCCTCCCCTTGCATTCAGTGTGTGCCAGCTACGCAGTGAGTAGCGCCTTACACCTCCTCTTCAACTGTGCATAAATACACTACTCTGTCACTTTTGAACTTGGTCCTGTGGTGGCATACCAACACTTGTAATTATAATAATTTTAAAGACCTTGTATTTGAGACATGCTTTTGTAACTGGTACTTGAAAAAAAAATTCATCAAGAAACTGTGACCTGTTACTGATTGAAGTGATTAGAAACAACTCCTTTCAATGACTGTATTTTCTTTTGAGGAGAGAAGGGAATGCAAGGGTTTACGATGATGGAAGATCTGAATTATCCTATTTTTAATGGTTACAGTTCCTAAAAAGGCAAACACATGTTATTTTTCAGAAAGTTATACATGAGGCATCAGTCTTGGTTTAACAGCCCTGTTGTCTTCCCAGTCTCTTCCAGTGTCTTGTCTGCACCTCAGCCTAAGGCTTCATCCACTTGTTGAGGTATAAGCAAATCATTATGTTTTTGAACTTCATTCATACACACACAAACAAATCTGCCAAGGCGCCTCTGTCACTGGTATGTTCCCTTCATTCCATATATTATACATTGCTTTTGTAATTTATCACTGCTACAACTCCTTGTAGAAGAATGACTTTTTGAAATAGTTTCCTTCAACTTTAGAAGATGATCCCTGTTGGAGGACTGTGTGTAATTACTCACTTCTGGTGGCCACTAATCTCTCTGCGTCTTTGTTTCAGTTCATTGTTTCTCCCACATCCCAATGGAAGGTGAAAGATGGGAGGTGCATAGATGGTCTGTTTTGGATGTAGACTCGATTAATGATTTTAAGTTTATTTTACCATTATCACATATATGTTTCAAGTATGTAAATGCATAAATGGTTACAATTTTATTAATAATTAACAAACATTTCATTAATAATTAAAATCCCATATTACTGTTACTATGATATGTAGCTTTGTTGACTAGTACTTTTAGTAATGACTGTGTACTCACTTTAAGAGAGTCTTATTATTTTATTGATTTCTGAGAGCTTAAGGACTAATAGAGTCAACATCACTATTGTTTGCTTTTCTTCTCCTAGAATTGTTTTGATGCCAGTTTCTACCTTGAACAATTTCGACACCAAAGTTTACTTCCTGCTGCTGAGAGTTGGTGTTGAATCTCGATTCAGCAAAACTCCTGAGTATTTGAAAACTCAGTGTATGCCCTGAGCTTTGACTTGAGTGCGTACTTTCTTTTTTTAGGCAGAAATTTTTTGTGACGAAGCAGTTACGTTTGTGGAGTTTATAAACCCTACAAGACAGAGGCTTTTTTCTCAGAAGCTATACAGCATCCAAATCAGCAATCATTTTTGATTCATGCTCTCAATTGTCCAAATAATTGTCGTGTCTTTTGTATTCGCTGTGTCATAATACAGTATGTAATGTAGCATGCTTTGATACAGTGGTCAAAATGTGCTCAAAAATTAACTATTCATGATAATTGAAAGTGTTAGCAGAGCTCTTTGTCATCTTTTACAGTATACATGTGGGAAGTCCTATTGTTTTAAAAATAGTAATACAAATTGTTTTCTTGATAATGGGAGTTTTTAGCTGTGAAACTCAGCATAGGGGTGGGCCACATTAACACAGAAGCAGCTCATCAAGTTCCTAGGAGTGATTTAAATGTTTCTAGTGCAGATATTGTGATATTGAAGTTGACAGGTTATTCACTTTGAACAAGACTAATCAAGGTGGGGTTTTGGGGGTTGTTTTTTTTTTTTTTTTTTTGAGAAAGGATCTGGGCATTTTTATGCAGCAACCTTCATTAAAGGTCAGAGATTTCTTAGGACATAGGCCTCTCTTGCTGAAGATGAGTATTATTTAGGGAAGAACTTGAAAAAGACCTATTAACATGCTATGAAGCCTCTCAGGTCCCCACAGCATTTTGAGGCCTCTGTAGAGTTTCAGCATGGTTAATACCAATCACACCAGCCTCTTCCTACGTTGTCTTTGCAGGCAGATAATAGCTCCCTTTGTCAGTGCTCTGAGTGCAGATTTGTTTACTCTGACCAAGCTCTGGATGCACTAAAAACTGGACATAGTGACACTGTAATAAACTTTGCATGTGTCTGGAGAACAGGCAGTGAAGATTTGTGTTTACCTTGGGAAGACTGTGATGATATACTTCGAGTTTCCTCAGCCTGTCAGTACTAAGGAAAAAGTGGATTAATTCAAAGACAGGTTCACTGACTGCAAAGGCCAGTGGGGGTCATTCCTGAAAATTAGCTCTTGTTGGAGAAAAAAAATGGAAATTTCTCCTAATGACAACTGAGGTAAAAGGAGGAAATGGCCCAAAGGAAACAGAAGATGGAGAGGTGGTGGTGGGTGAAGACAAGGTAGAATACAGTGAAGAAAAAAAGGAGGAGGTGAGAGTGGCAGAGAGATGGCCTCAGCCAAGGGTTATTTTTCTAGCCATGGGCAGTACATGTTTCAGGGAATTCTGCATTTGGGAGTGTCCTGATCCACACAGAAGCCTACAGCTTGGTGAAGTCTGTGCATTTCAAGCACTTGTAAGGCAGAGGGAAAAGTATCTTATTTCAGATTACCTCAGAGTCCCAGCAGAGTAAAACTATTTTGTGAGTATTTCAGGGAGCGGGAGTGTCTCAAAAGACTTCCACCTACAAAATAGCCACCAAATGGAGAATTTCTCTTTAATAACTCATCTTCCTTTATCTGCAGCTGCTCCAAGGGCCAGATATAGAATGATTGCATTATAAATATCAGGTTTCTGGGGTAGACCAACAGTAAGCTAAAATGTCAGTTTGCCTATTGCAAACACTTGACATATGTTGAGCTGAATAGGGAATAACGAGGTTGGAGACTGTTTGCTCCTGGTCATCTTTCTTTAGAAATTTTTTCTGGGTACACACTTGACAAGGGAGTAGATGGCTGGCACAGTTTCATCTCCTCCACTCAGAAAACATTCTCTGACTTAATGTGCGGGGAGCTGAACTGCTGATGCTCTGTGTGAACTTGTCTCACGGCTGGACTGTCAAAATGATTCTACTGTGGCTTTAATGAACTAGATATGAGGCCAATTACACCTATAAAAGCTGTAATGGTTAATTAAACTATAGCTCTTACTTCAGTCGGTCAAACCTGAAGGCTACCGAAATACGAGGTGTGTATCTGAAAGCGAAGTGGAACTGAAAGAACACAATGCTTCTTTCTCTTCCTAGGTACTTTACTTTAATATGTCCAGATGAGATGAGCAGCTGAATAAATTCGAGAACATTTCCTTTTTAAGAGACAGGGAGCTTACTTAATGATTCCCAACCTGCCCCTTTCATTCCTGTTTCTAATGCACCATCACTTCCACCCTTCTCACATCAAAGAAGAGATGCAAATGGCACCCTACAGAGATCATGAACACTGATCTAAAAGTGCTAGCAATGAGAGGTTGATTTTTAGTTTAATACGCAGCCTGCAAGCAGCGGCTGCCTGATTTCTGCCCTCCCCCACTATCTCCTCTCTCTGGGGATGCAGGTGGCTGTGGCAGCACCGCAGCTCCATGTTTACCTGCCATGCTCAGCTCCCGCACCCACTGTGGTGGCTGCATGCCAGGAGGGGGGCCCACAATATTTTATTTTAGCTGATTGGTATTTTAGTGTCTGAGCTATGCTGATGCCTACAAGGGAGGACACAAGGTAACACTGCGTCTCGAGGGGTTTTGCAGTTCTCTCCGGTCTTGGTTTCTCCTCAGCCTGGTGGCCAGATGTTACAGGAGCATCGCATCTGGCCAAAAGGAGCTGAGGACGAGAAGCATCCTCCTCCAGTGGGGCTCAGACCACGCTCTGCTGGTAAGGGAGACTGGTATGGGGACCTACTGCCACTGTAGCACAGAATAGGCATAGATGTGATGAGAAAACGCCTGAGGGAGATACTGATTCCACCTGGCTTCGGGCACTTCCATCAGGACCATGGTCAGGACCAAATTCCCGTGCTCCCTCCTTCCCCTGGGAACAGCGGCGGGGGGGGGGGCACAACTCCCCTGGCCAAGAGGAGTCCGGCCCATGGGGTACACAAATGGCTTCCCCAGAGAAGTTCCTATTCAGTTTTCAAACTTCAGCAGACTCATCCACTGTGTTGTTTTGTGTCTCTCAAAAATCTCAGTCCGTCAAGGAAAATGGAAAAACGAGAGGCAAAGAGAAGAAGAGCGGACGGTGTGGCGGGGGGAGCAGCTTCCCAGGGAAATGGGGCCGCGCGTTCGCACACACACTGCGCCTTTGCAGGGAAAACATTTCAGTAGGTAATTACAAATTAAGCATTTAAAAGGCATATCGTTTAGTGCCTCCATTTTCAGAGACCCAATTAGAGGCTCATGAGCGGAGAGATAGGTATTTAACTGTAGGTTGAACGTTATTACAGGCATGATGAGTAACCCCCAAAAAAACTCAGAATGAAGACAAACATTGAATCTAGTAACAGCTGGTTGTTTTCCAGGCATAATATTTCAATAGCTGCTTGAGAGAAGAGGAAAAATCCATCCCCAAAACAACAAATCACAACTACTGCATGTAACATCTATGCTCTACCAGCTAAGGCTGTTCGTTCTTCAATTTAATTAATATAAATTCCCCTCCTCTGCAACAGGGAATAAGTGATAATGATTTATATATAAACTGACATCAGCTTTATTTGGCACTTAAGTGACTGTGGCCTTCAAAAAACCACAACGGAAAGTTACTTGAAAGAGGTTTCTTTTTTTCAAATGAGAAACTGTTTAATTTTGCATCTGCATATTGTATATTTAAGGAAATTGAAATATCAAGTAAAAATGAATAAATAAATAAAATCTGTTAAGAAATGTTTTTAATAGACTATTATATGTTTTGATAGCACTATCATTTCCTGGCTTTAGTTGCATTCTTTTCTCTCCAGCAGTGCCATTAATTTTCAATCCCTTCTGCTCTATGTGGGCTGTTGTCCAGTGACCTAAAAACTGACATATATTTATGCATATTGAGGAGGGGGAGGGCACAGGGGTTGGTTATTTGAGGAACTAAGGTAGTATTATGCTTTCTTTCTTTTATATATATATAGCATACACACACATACATGCCTTATATATACGTGTCTGTAGCATATCTTCTGCAAATAATTAGACATGAAGTTTGTATTTAGGTGGAGTCTGGAGAGTGAGAGAAGGAACTGTTGTGAACTGGAATTGTAAAAACTTGATTTTCTCCATATCTTTCCTGTCTTTTTGAGGTAGGGTTTTCATCTGCTGGCAGTGAGGTGGCATATCCATTTCCCCTGTATGTTTGAAGTTGCTTGCATAGAAGGGGACATGTAGCTTGAGCAAGGGTTCACTTAGCTGATGCAGTGTACTATGACCATGGTCAGAATAAATATTTTAAGATACTCATGATGCTGAGGCATTTAAGCAGTTTTGGCACAAACGGACAGCTTGTGGCTGAAGAATATAAGCCCATTGGGAACAATTATGGACTTACCCTCTGATATATGAAAGAACTAAGTCAGTCCCATATTTTATTTAAAAACACTCTCCACCCTGCCCAGTCTTCCAAATCAACCAGGTAGTCAGTCAGTGTCAGCGTGTATGTGGCTGAGAACGCTGCCTCTGAGGCTGTGTCACTGCCGCTCGTTGGAAGTCTTCCTTTGGAGGGCCTGTAGACCACAGAGCCTGACCAAGAAGGACTTTTTTTTTAAGTTACAGTTATGATAGGGCCAAAATGCATCACATACTCTACAACTTCACTTTAATTGTGTAAGAATTGTTAATGTAATTAGAAAAAATTGAAATATTTATCAAATCATGAATTATGTAGATCCTGCAGATATTACTAATCAGCAGGTGCTGGCATAGTTTCTGTTAAAGAGCAGATAAATATTAAAAAGGCTCACTTTGCTTTTATATGCTATTAGACAAAGCTTCATATGATGAAGTACTGCTGTTTACTTGTGTTCAGACTGTGTTCTCCCTCCTTTAGCCTAAGTATGCCCAAAATAGGCATTCTACATACCTAATACATGCTTTCATTTATTTGTGATGATTTGCTTATTCATAATTTGTTAACTTTTTCCAGCTGTATGCTTAAATATTAACCAAGAGATTTTTTTCCCCAATTTTTATTTTGTTGCCACACGAGCATCCTTTTAAATAATACATTTTTGATTTTCATGTGTCTAGAAATAAACCTTTTTTTTTTGCATCAGTAACTGAGAACACAAATATTCATCTGCCACTTGTTTAAATGTTCTTTTGTCTGAAACCCAACTGTTTGATTAGTCCTATTTAGAAGATGCTGGAGGCTCTGATGCTCTACGAACACCTCTCTGCTCTTTAATGAACACTTCTGCATCCTCCAGCAACACAGAATCAGAGCCTTATTGTCTAAGCTGTTACGAGCAGCTCTGCCAAAGGGGGGAATGTCATTTGCTCTGCTCACGTTGACTTTAATTTGTCGGATGACACCAAGGTCCCCTGCTTCACAAAATCCATGTTTATAGCTCAAGCTTAGAGATCTCAGCTGAAATTCCTTCTTGGAGGTGTTCACCTGAATCACAGACAGGAAGGGCATGAGAGGATATTTAAGCGACCCTTTGTCACGTGAAGCCCGTAGCACCAGTGGCACCTGTGGGGCCACACTGATAGCAGCAAAGGGGAGCCACAGTCTGCGATGATGTAGTCTTCGACTACACATCAGGAGCACCCAAGGTACATGTACGGTTGCTGATTCATCTCAGTGTGGACTTTGCTTCTAAGGTCAATAAACCCAGATGCTATCGCCAGTAGCTCATATGCACACAGAAGGCAAAGCCTTGCATTGATGCATCTGACTCAATATTGAAAGCAGTTAATGAATTTTCCTACATAAAGGCAAGGGGCAGATGGGCAATGAGGTGTGATGATTAAGTAATTCTGTAACCTTGTTTACCCTTTTAAACAGAGTGAATGAAAAAGGTTGCATTAAAAAGTGGAACAGAAATTGGTCTGCTGCATAGAAAAGTTAATTTGAAAGTAGGAAAAGAAATTATGCCCCTCTAACACCTTGTCTGTATTGAGAAAAATGGGTTCTTCAGAGGATTCAAAGAGAGTGATATAAAGAAGCAACGGCATTTAAAACAATTCACAGGTATTGGGTAGAATGATTACAGCTACCTTACAACTAACATGAACTTAGAGAAGTCAGTCAGAAAGATTTGTGCTACTTCTTTCTTCCTCTGTCAGAAATACTCAACAATGCTAACATCTGACAAGTCTATACTGTGAGGTTTTTTCTTCCACTACAGAAGGCTCTCAAGTAATTAATAAATTGACTGATATTTATTAATTCTATAATGGATAAATAATGATGGGAAAAGACTACATGTGGGTTAATGAATGCAGCATTATAGAAGCCCTGCAGGGCAATATGAAGGAAACATGCAAATTAACGAACAGTTTAATACCCAGGAAGTGCAAAATACACTGACTACATAGAAACACTAGAACAAGTGGTGATAAATATAATTTTATTTCTTTATTTGGCTAATTCTACAATGTTTCATGAGATTAACCTGTTATTGTGTGTTTGGGTCATTAACCATCTACGTATTGTGATTAACCTTTTAGTTGTGTCTATAAATCATTTTTCACTGTGTGCTTGCTCTAAGCTTGTGGATAGAAAAGCAACTGTCCCTTCATGCATATCCTGTGACTTGGCTTTGCATGTAGCTCTTTCGCTGTCCTCTGGTTCTGAAGCTGCTCTCAGTTTTGGCTCAGTTTCCATCCTGATCTTTTATGGCTTTGTCATTCTCCCCCATGACTCATGCTGCTTCTTTGCTCAGATGTGCAGATTATCTGAGATATTTTATTCTTCTTTGGCTTAATAATTTTAATAGTGCTTTCAGGTTACATTGAGTGAAATTAGACATTAAGTTGCAATCTACTGTTAAACTTCTAATAATATTTTGGATATTAAAGGCATCAATTTAAACATTATTTAATGGTAGAGTCTTTCAATGAGACTTGACTTTTTTATTGCAAAAACAAAGGTTTCATGTTCCTTATGTTTCTTTTCCTCTGGAAAAGGCAGTGTTGTACTGTTTCTCTTTTTAGGTAACAGCTGTATCCAGCATACTTAGCAAGATATTATGTGCCATCCACAGCATTTTGTTATGCACTGAATTCTGTTGTAAAGCTGGAATGTCCATTAGAGTAGATCAGTATGTTTTAGTCATCAGATGTCTATTACAATTATTTTATCACTTTTTTTTTTTTTCCAGCAGAGTAATCGTTTTCTCATTGATCTGGACATACAACTGATAGATTGATGTAGGGAAGGGCTGTAAGCAGCAGGCTCCAACTGCATTAGATTGATGTATCAGGCAGCTTCCAGCTGGGTGTGATAAGAAGATTACAGGGCTCCAACTGTATCTGCGTACAACTCGGAGTAAGCCCTGTAAAATCTACCTAAAAGATTTAGCATTGAATCCTCCAGAACTTCACATTACAGTGGATGCAGGAAGTACTGAAAGAGAAGCCTTAATTTTCAGAGACACTAAGGTTCAGTACATTATCAGTGTATGTACTGTGATTGTATCTGTAGGTATCTGTATCTGTAGGTACAGACCTTTGCAAATTAAATTACCCAGAAAACTTGCCCATTCTGCTTGCAGATGTGCAAGTGATTTTCCCAATAATAGTAAGATCAGGTGATATTACTAATAACAACAGCATTGCCCCAGGAAGCAATGCTTCCACGGTGTGATGAAATTTTTTGCAAAGGAGTTTACTTGCCTCTTGCACCTGCTGGTGTCCTTGTGGTACCTCTCTGGAAGTCCTGTCCCATGGTGTGGGTAGGGGCACTGGTGGGGCTTTGTTTGCCACGTGCAGCCTCTGTCTAGAAGGGATCCCAATCACACAGATTTTTCTTAAAAAAACCCCAAACAACTAACTAGAAAGTGATGATAATACCAAAACCAAATGTTCTGTAAGTCTTTTGGCCTCTTTTATAGCCTTTATAAAATACTATTTTAAGTGGCTATATTTAGTATAAACCGTTTCCTCTGCTTATGTGATACATGTAAAAATTACACTGGAAGAGACACCACCAGTACATAAATTAAATTAATTTGCCTTTTGTACTTACAGTCACATTTTAAAAATCACTTATATAGCACATTTTAATGTTTGCAGAGACAAAATTCTGTAACTGGATACAATTTGCTGAAGACTGGTCAAAGAGAAACCAATAAAAAAATCGATTAGTTTGTAGGCGTTAGAATGATTTAAAGATTTTGCTTTTCTTCCAGGACGACCTTGTATTTCATCCTGACTTTAGGACCTAGCCTTACTGATTATTTTGGCACAGTCTCATATAATTAATTTTATATGAAATCAGCTGGTCCAGGGCTCAGAATAAACCCTGATGTCCACATTGTTTGTACAAAAATAGCAGCCTTAGGATAATATTGTTTTTCCTTCCTTTTTTGTTTCCACAGATATGTCCTTCTACACTCATTGCTTGAGACTGTGCTGTTTACTGGATGACTCACATGTACAGATTCCTAGTTTATGTGAGGCTCTGAAAAAGAAAAGGCAGCATAATATGTACAACAGAAACACTTGAATAGTGTAGTTAAACTATTTGAAAAGGTTTGGGGTTTATGATAAACAACATTTTTGTTAAATTAGCGCTGCAGTAGTTTAATGTTAAGGATTCTGTAAAATCCAGTAAATAGTTAAAAGATCTAGGAGAGCAGATTTCAGCTTTGCAGGGTCCCATGGGAGGCTGGCCCTGAGGGCAGAAAGGCTCAGAGCCCAAGCACTGTCCTTTCCAGCCTGCAAGATATCAAGCAAGTGTGGCAGGAATTCAGCACGGGCAGAGCTCACACACAAAACCAAGTACACCCAAGTGGATAGCACGAGGAACACGGAGGTGTTGTCCAAGCTTGCCTGGATGGAGAAGGGGTGCAGGGAAGCCACAACTCAGATGAAGCCAAAACTGGAAAGGAGGTGAAGGCCAAAAGTACAAGCTTCTGTACACATCTTTCAGCAAAAGAAAGGCTAATAAAATGTGAGACTGGTGCTCAAAGGAGCAGGGAATGTACTGAGTGGGTTACCTAGTGAGGTAACACTGGTTACCTCAGCTTTTGCTGTGTCTTCCTGTTCTTTCTTGGTAAATTCTGCCTTCAGCCTTCTCTGAGTCAAGTGACAGAATTTGGGGGTGTGAAGAGTCACCCACAGCGGAGGAAGGTCAAGTCTAATAGCTTTTAAGCCAATTGGACATACACAAGTCTAACGGGCCAAGCAGGCTGCACCGAAGAGCACTGAGGGTGAGGCTGAGAGAAGTCATTGCAAGGCTGCCCTCTATCATCTTCAAAGGGGTTCACAAGGACAGGAAAGGGGCAAATCTTGCTCCCTGCTCAAGAAAGACTGGCAGGAGGGTCCAGGGAAGGTTATGTAGCAAATCTTTCTGGAAACCATGTCCAAACATACAGAAGTCAAGAAAGCGATTGGGAGCAACGAGCATGGAGTTGCCATGGGCAAGATGTACCTGACCTTCCCGGTTGCCTTCTTTGATGGGTTGGCTGGCTGTGTGGGTAAGGGGAAAGCAGCTGACATTGCCTACCTTTGGCTTTAGCAAGGCCTCTGACTTTGTCTTCAGTAGCATCCTTATAGAGATTGGTGAAATATAAACTGGACTAGTGGATTAAAAGACAGATGAGAAATTGCTGAGAGGGCTCAGGACATCTCATTTCTGTGCACATCTACCTGATGGGAAGATGTAGAACAGACTGAGGTAGGCTTTTCTAAGAGGTATACTGCAGAAAAAAAAAAGAGAGCAATGGACATGAGCTGCAACAGAGGAGATTCAGATCAGGGTGATGAAAATGTGAGATTCACTTCCCTGGCCCTGAGCAGTCTGCTTAGTAGATGCTGCTTTGAACAGATTGTTGAAGAGATGACTTCCAGAGGTCCCTTCCAACCTGAATCACTGTCATTCTCAGCAGTCTCAAAGAGTATTGAGCCTTTACTTCCTTTTTAGTTTTGTACGTTTTCTGCAAATTTGCAGTGGTGTAAAATTAATGTAACAGAGTGGGCTATCATTTTAAGAATCAGTTCTAAAGAACTGCTGAAGATGCTATCTGTGCTGTAAGGCACCAGACGAACCCTGATTCCTAGAAGGAGTAGTGTGCGTGGGTATTACTTGACCTGCATATAAATCTACCTGAGACAGCAGTATCATTCCCCTCTGTGTAAGCATACGCAGTTTCTCACTAGGTAATTAGAGCTGGGTTTGAAGGTGAAGGAAAACCTGAGAAGGGGAGGATGAAGACTGAGGATTGCAGCAGCGGTATCGCCACCTTTCCTTCCAGTGGCATTCAGAGAACAGGTAATGAAATTCAGAACAGAGGCAGTTTACTGACTCTTCTATATGTTTTTCGTTAAGCGAGATAGAAACCTCAGACTACCTCTATGAGATCTGAGCTAATTTTATGCATTTTGAATAAATATTTGGTAAGACTGTTGAACCAGATTACTGTAATTTTAAAGAAAGAAGAAAAGATTTGTAAAAGCATTAAAAATGAACAAGCTTCTGATATGTGCACCTAATTTTCTAATTCCTGGAATACTGCCTCAAGCCTTCCCAGAATACAGCAACCACTATTTCTGAGGTTATAGATAAATTAAAGGAATATTTTGCCAACCAACTATTTTGAGAATTCAATTAATCTAAATGAATAAAAACCAAACCCAGAACAAAACCATCCCCATTAAATAATAATTTTTACAAAATTACAAATCAATTTACAAATTGATTTTTAGAAATGTATCTACAGGTTAACCAGGAATTTTGATGTCTGAAACAACGAATGTATTTCAAAAGTGCAATAGAGAGTTATTTGCTTTTGCGTAAATGTGAAAAATTTTCTGAGTGACAAAGGACATGTAACCTGGTGTTGCTGCATTTTGTGAGTAAACTTTTCAGAAGCTGGTTGGAACTGAGCAGTCTTTAAAAGTGATCCCAGAAATGTGAAAGCTTTTGACTCTTGCTCTATTAGTTTTTCTCCCAGCCTTCAATCTAGTACTTTGTAAATGTTTTGAGAAAGATGTTATACTGTCTGGGGAGCAAGCAATAAAAAGGCTAACTAAAGCAAAATGATTAAAATAAAAGTCAATTTAGTGCAGATGCTTTTAAAGTGATATTTAAAATGAATGGGCTAACAATAAATATTTTAAAAGTACAGTTTGCAAGAAGAAAACAGCCGTACTTACACTGAGCTCTCTAAGAAGAAATTTAATTACAGAGATTTATTTGTGCATGACTGACTGTTGGATATTCTTTTTATGGTATGATAAGTTTATAGGCTGTGGGTACTTTAGTTGTTTCGCTGTAATTTCTGACTAATTCCTAAACTCAGGAGAGTTAGTTTCAGTGGAACAGTAAGAATGAAGTATTAGTTTAAAGTTTCATTGAGTTATCATGGGAGACTTAATTTGGCTCATATTCCTATCTGAGGTGCTGCTCCTGGCTTTATTTATCCTTTTAGTTAGTTCTGCTAGGGCCAAATAGTAAATTGCCTTTTCCCATTAGTAATGGCTGCAGTACTAGTGTCCCACACCCTGAGAACAGGTCTTGGGAACATCCCTTCTAGGTTGAAGGGCATTTTTCATATACATAGTTATTTATTTGGGGAAGCATTCCAACTTGAAGCCCAAGTGTCTTCCAGGGAAATAATTCCCTGTCATCTTCTAGTTATGATGAGATAAACTGAGCGAAAGAAAATAATTTGCTTTCAGTCATGAAACCTGGCTGGTCTAGTAAGCATTAAGGTAGTGAGTTTATTAGATTGAAGACATAGGTTTCTGTTTGTATTTATGATCTTAAAAAGTTCAGATTATGAAGAAATGTCCGTAATCTATCATTCTTTAATTCTCCACTGTCTCTGGCAGAATTCCAGGCAAATTTATAGAGTGCTTTTGACAAATATGAGAGAGAAATAAAGCTGTCACATTAGTTCATGTTGGTGCTGAGCAAACTAGTTCAGACTCAGTAAGGATCTGTATTACATTCATTCTGAACCTGGGCCAATTCCTTATTTTTAGAACTGAAATTGAGTTCAAATCTTGAGGTCTTAGAACATTTTTCACTTCTGGCAGACCTGGAATTCCAACTGACCAAATACCAAGACTGTGCTTGTGGTGTTTTTAACCATGGAAGTATTAAGGATTTGTAAAGTGAAGGTTTTGGTGGTGTGGAGTTATTTTGTTTGTTCTTGTGGGTTTGTTTGGTTTTTTTGGGGGGGGGGTGTTTGTTTTGGGGGTTTTTTTGTTGTTTTGTTTTTCTTGTTTGATTGCTTTTTCTGAAAAACCTTCTTCATCTTGGTATTGAGAGCTAAATCATCAGGTAAAACTTACTCAGGATGCTGGCTCACTCCACACATACAGTACTGCTTCTGTGGTTTGTCCATTTTTCACCTGTAAGATTATCTTGTGTAAATGTAAAAAGTGTTTATCTTTTCTATTTAGATTACACAAATGAGTTGTTTAAAAGTATTTCTGTGCAGAATAGACTCTACAAACCAGGGTAGTTATTGGTCACCATGACAAATAGTTGTAGCATATTTTCTTCTACAAGTCATACCTAAGAACCTCTCATAAAATTCCAAAACACTGGCCTTGAGAGACTGTTCTAATTGCCTATGACAAGCATACTTCAAATAGCAGATAATTTCCATATGTTATGAGCTGAAATAGGACTTGAGAGATTAATATTTGAATCTGTGAGTGATTAGTAGTTATACATATTGTGCCTGCCCTATGTGTTTCAGCACAGCAATATGAGGTCAGTTCAGACCTCATGTGATGGACATGGTTCTGTTTATTTTGCCATTTTGAACATATCTCTTGCTGGTTTAGGCCCCCTTCCTGGGCTAAGTAAATCCGTCTCCCCAAGCATCTTCTCTCAGGGCTGCTGCTCCTGCCTTGACCAACCTGGACTCACTACAAGTTGTCCTTGTCTCTCCTCTTCAGCAAGCCTGTATTAGGTTTGTGTGGCGAGGTTTTGTTAATGGGGGGACCACAGGGAAGGCTTCAGTGAAAGGTTCCAGAAGCTTCCCCTGTGTCCAATAGAGTCAATGCCAGCTGGCTCCAAGACTGACCTGCCACTAGCCAAGGTAGAGCCCATAAGCAATGGTGGTAGCATCTCAGTGATAGCATGTTTAAGAACTGAGAGAAAAATCTATGCAATTGTAGCTAGGACAGAAGAGTGAGACCACGTGAGGGAAACAACTCTACAGACACCAAGGTCAGTGAAGAAGGAGGTGATCCATGTGCTGGAGCAGAAATTTCCCTGCAGTCCGCAATGAAGTCCATGGTGAAGCAGATTGTCCCCCTGCAGTCCATGGAGGTTAATGGTGGAGCAGATATCCACATGCCACCCATGGAGGAGCCTACACCTACACCAGAGCAGGTAGAGGCCTGAAGAGGTCTA
This sequence comes from Apaloderma vittatum, assembly GCF_000703405.1. Taxonomy (NCBI): domain Eukaryota; kingdom Metazoa; phylum Chordata; class Aves; order Trogoniformes; family Trogonidae; genus Apaloderma; species Apaloderma vittatum. Next base: position 17,409 of record NW_009701835.1, read on the forward strand.
TGACCCCATGGGAAGCCTGTGCTGGAGTAGGCTCCTGGCAGAATCTGTGGACCTATGGAGAGAGAAGCCCACACTGGAGCAGGTTTGCTGTCAGGACTTGTGACCCTGCAGGAACTCATGCTAAGCAGTCTGTTCCTGAAGGACTGTACCCCATGGAAAGAACTCGTGCTGGAGCAGTTCCTGAAGAACTGCAGCCCCATGGGAAGAACTCAAGTGGAAATGACCCCACACTGGAGCAAAGCAGTGTGAGGAGGAAGGAGCGGTAGAGAAAATGTGTAATGATGAACTGACTGCAACTCCCATTCCCTGTTCTCCTGCACCACTTGGACAGAAGGAGGTAGAGAAAATCAAGAGTGAAGTTGAGCCTGCGAAGAAGGAAGGGGTGAGAAGAAGGTGTTTTAACATTTTTATTTTCTCATTATCCTAATTTTAGTGGTAATAAATTAAATTAATTTCTTTGAGTGGTCTGTTTTGCCCATGACGGTAACTGCTGTGTGATCTCCTTGTCCTAATCTCAACCCGTGTGCTTTTTGTTTCATTTTTCTTACTCTGTCCAGCTAAGGAGAAGAGTGAAAGGGCAGCTTTAGGGGGCACCTGGCATCCAGCCAGGGTCTACCCATCAAAAGGTCCCACATCCCTTTCTTATGAGTGCTTATTAAAGGGAAAGGACTGGGGGCTGTTCTGGTTTGGGAGGAGCAGGATACAAATTTTCTGCAGCTGCCTGGCACAGGTGGTAGCCACAGTGGGGGAGGAGAGGCAGCTGTGCCTATGAGGAGAAGAGGATGGGTCACATGAAGCAAACGGACCAGTCAGGTATTCTTTCCCATGGTGCTCAGGGTATAAGGGCCCCTAAGAAGCACCCGAGGGTTTTTGGTGCCTGCTGTGCTGGTAGGATTGGCATTAGGTCTTTGTCATCTCTCCCTGTGCTGCTGGTGTTCCTGCCTCCTGTTTTTTATGCTGCAGAGGAGCACTGTTTGACAGGACAGGTTGCCTTCCCCTGCCTACGCAGATGGGAGCGGCACAGCTTTTTTTCTTTTCTTGGACTGTCACTGGGACTCTGGCCTTGCGTGCTCTTCTCTGCTGCTGAGTCCAGTCTGAGACATTTTTTCTTTCTCAGGACCTTCTTGTCATCTGGAAGGCATGGGTCTTATATTAACATATTCTCCTGTATCTTTGAGCATATTATTGTCCTGGTTTGTGAACACCATGACAAAAAATTTCTGGGCTTGCCTGGCAGAGGTGGAAATCCCAATAGGGGAGGAGGGGCAGATGTGCCTATGGGGATGAGAGGATGGGTCAGGGGACACAAGTGGACCAATCACAATATTCCCTCCTATGGTGCTTAGTATATAAGGGCCCCTAAGAAGATCCCTGTTCTGTCTCTCTGTCGGAGAATTGAACCCCGATCTCCTAAATGACAGGCTGTAGTAAGGTGGGGATCAGTCTGTTTAGTCAAGTAACAAGAGATAGGACAAGAGGGAATGACCTCAAGTTTTGCCAGGGGAAGTTTAGATTGGCTGTTAGAAAGAATTCTGTTACCAGAATGGTTATCAGGGATTGGAACAGGTTGCCCAGGGCAGTGGTAGAGTCTCCTTCCCTGGAGGTCTTTAAGAGTCATATAGACATAGTGCTTAGGGATATAGTTTAGTCAAGGACTTATCAGTGTTAGGTTAATGGTTGGACTCAATGATCTTAAAGGTCTTTTCCAATCTAGGCAACTCTGTGATTGTATGAAGACATTTGGTCCCTGTTCAACTAAGCCAGCTAGAATGTTGCTCCCCTCCCTCATTGCTTTGCCCTCTGGCCAGGAGCTGGACCAGTGCTGGGTCTTTATAGTCATTGTGCTGGCACAGGTAAGCAGGACGAGGTTATACAGGTGGAGCAGGGCAGCGCAGGGGGAAGGACTTTCCAGATGTCACCTTGCAGAATGCACTCATGCAACAAAGCTGTCCCACACATTACAATATTTTGCAAAGAAAAAATGCCACGAGAAGCCTTCAAGTTTTCAGTAGTCATTTTCTGCAACTTCCAAATTTCAAGCAGACTTGCATTTTATTTTTTCTTGCCTTTTAGAGATTCAAGATATACTTTTAAAATGAATCATCAACAACCATTCTGCAGAACGTGATGCAGGGCTGAATGAAGACTTATAGTCTCTAATGTCCGACACAGCTTTGGCCTGAACAGAGCCACTGCTGTCTGGTTTTCCAATTAGAGTGGCCCTGGCTGTTCTGACATCTCAGCAGAAGAAAACAGGTTAATTCATCAGTAGTTGATTTCTGAGCCTGCAAATCTAGTAAGTCTGAGGAATCTGCTTTGTTAAAAACTAAAGGCATATCATACCTGTTCGTCAGAGCACACAGTATTTTATGTTCAAGATCCCTGAAAGGAGGTTGTAGCGAGGTGAGGGTTGGTCTTTTCTCCCATGTAATAAGTGATAGGACATGAGGAAATGGCCTTAAGTTGCACCAGGGGTGGTTTAGATTGTGTATTAGGAAAACAATTTCACAGAAAGCGTTGTTAATCATTGGAAGAGGTCTGCCCAGGGAAGTAGTTGATTCTCCATTGCTGGAGGTATTTAAAAGATGTGTAGATGTGGTGCTTGGGGACATGGTTTAGTGGTGGATTACGCAGTTCTAGGTTAACAGTTGAACTTGATGATCTTAAAGGCTTTTTCCAACCTAAATGATTCTAGGGTTCTCAACAGTTATAGGAACTTGGTTTCTTTCATTTCTGATAGGATAATGACCAAGAGCCTCACTTTTGTCAGATGGAAATACAAACTTTGTTTACCATTTGCCATTCAGTAATAAATAGATTTTGGGAGGAGAGACTATAACATACAGATTATTCCAATGTAAATAAAAGGATGTGGAAGTCTTATACTTCAGTGATTGGATGATGAAGAAAAAGCACTCCGGCAGTCCTTGATTTTTAAGCTTCTGTTTCTATTTATAAATGCTTTTAGAATGGCATAGCCTAAGCAGAAAGACAAATTCACATCACACATTTTATGTAATAGTGCTCATTTCTCTAAGGATCTGAAATATCCCATTCATCAGTTCTGTTATCTCTCATCTTGATGAGCACTTAAAGCTGAAACATGTAGCTATCTTAATCTACTCTGAGATATAGCGCTTTTGGATACGTAAATTAGAACATGCACTACGGCAACGGCATAATTTCTTACACTGGCACACAAGGCAGCCCTGACAAGGCTAAACTAAAAAGTTCGGTCATTCTCTTGTTAAGCTAATTAATTTTTGAAATGCCACGTGTAGCTGGTTTTTGGTTTTTTCCCTCTCTATGCAGTCTGAAAAGAAAAAAAAACAACTATCCCAGAAGATTTTACCTGCTGAATTGGACATCATAATCAGTTCTATGTGCTTACCAGGTGTTGCAAATGGATGAGAGAGGGATATTAATGGTAAGATAGTTGTGAAAATGAAGAAATCACAAGTGCAATCTCACTCGTGTCCTCAGGGAGTAGTGTACCGCAGGGTTTAGCGTGTACATGACAGCTTGACAACTCAAGGTTATTTCACTTTGAGAAGTAAAGTCATAGGCAGCCTGTGGTGGCAAGATTGTAGCATGGAAGGGTAATTGGGGTGGGTTGCTCCCTGGAGGTGTGGTTGGGGGCTGTGCAGGGCTGGCACTGGAGGGGCTTGCACCCAGGGAGCCCACAGCCTTGCAGAGCTGCCCCCCCGATGCTCTTCCTCAGATCCAGCCTGAGCCTCGTTCGTGTCTGTTCATGCTCTCTGACCCTCTCCTTCCTACCAGGCACCACCACTTCAACATATATGACTTTGATCTTAAGGATAGAAGAGTGACATATGGGAATACTTGGGAAGAAAGGTGGAAACATGCTTCTTGCTAATGAGAGGTAAAAAACCCCAAACCTTAGTTAATACTTCTTTGATAAAAGTAGTTACAGCTTGCACTACAGTTGTCATTTTCTTCTTGGTGGTTATGCTTGTGTTAAGATGTATTTGTTTTCATCAAAGAAAGTGAGGCCCAACAGATGTAGGAGGAAGATTAAATAACAACAAAAAGCAAGCAAACAAAAGCCTTACCTTGAAGTACATTTTTACATATGAAACAACGATTTTGTTGGGAGGGAAAAGCCTCCAGTTCTCTAGTACTACTCTAAAACATTTATGAGTGCCTTTATTTATTTATTTATAAATCTTACGCATTTAAGCACCTATTAAAGCTGATGTGAATAAGATTTTCTGGCAAAGTGGAGCTGGGAGAAAGCTAACACCTCTTCCAGGGACCCCAGGCGACGCAGTACAGGGAACAGGAGTATCAGTCCATTCCCCTCAAGGTCCTGCTGCCCATCCCAACTGCAAGAACCGAGCTGACCCACGGCTCTTCTTGTGCCTGGGGCAAATGTGGTTGATGGCATTCAGGGGCAAAAACGGTGTGGATGATGATTTTCAGAGGACTCGGTTGTCATCCTAAAATGCTGAGTTGTGTGAATGTACAGAATGCCAGCCTGTTGGCTTTTAGTGGCCAAAGAAGTCACTGCTCAAAGGGTTTCACACCTGACAGATCTGACTGAAGTTGTTTGGGTTCTGGTTTCCTCTGGGTTTGTTGACTTGAACGTAAGCTTCCTGAAGACCAGACCCTGAGTTAATCAGGAGGAGAACTTAGTCTGCTACTTCTTGTTACAGTTTTACGCATGACAAGCTGTAGGTCTAAGCATGACACTCCCATTTTGCATGGCCACATGTTGGGGTTTTTTTTCATTTTGTTTGTTTGTTTGTTTTCTTTTTTAGATCATCTCTATGATTTATAAATTTGTCAAAAAACAGTAGCAAGGTCATCTTTTCTAGAAAAATAAGATGAAACCTAGTATTCTATCTTTAACTAACAATAATTTAAGTCCAGCATAAACACAAGCAGAACGTGAACTCCAAAATTTTAAGAGCACCAGGACAACCGTTTGCAAAGTGTTAGCTACATCTGCAAGTAATTAATTAATTTAAATTGAACAATGAACCACTTCCTGTAGCTGAACTCCCTGGTTTGTGACAAATTGATCAAGTCAGTTGTACTAATGAGGTCAGCCTGTTGTGGGATATTTCTAGTTCTAGAATTAGTGAGGTCTGAAGTTCTTGAATTAGGAGCTGCCATCTTTTGCTCAGAGATTGTAAAAGCTTCATTGAGGTACCTGTAATTTGAAGGGCTGTAAGATTTTTAGCACGGCACTTCAGACTTTGACAGCATGGCACAATGGGCACCTATGAAGTGAGCAAAATGCAGTAATAAGATGACTTCAGTTTCTGGCAACAGCCAGAGGATTGAACTGGTTGCTGTAATTAGGGAAAGTTGTAGTATTTTGAGGCAATTTTTATTTTATAAACTTATTATTTTTTGAAACCCTGGGTACAGTAAGCATGTGACCTGTCCACATGCAAAAGGGATGGAGCGAAAGGAGATGTCCTTCTATATGGAGATGCAAAATAGTGCAAACTTACATAGTTTTGTTTACCTTAACACTTCAAGATCTTTTTTCAGATGAACACAGAACCTAAAGGAACCCAGTCTGGTTATAAAATTTCCTCCAGATAGGAAACAAAGACAGAAACCATCTTTGACACTAATTTGCTAGTGGCTAAGAAGGAAGAACTTTATTTCTGTATAACCTTCTGAGTTACCTTTTGCTCCTTTCACATGACCCAAATGAAATCTTAGGGTTACGTGTCCCCAGGCTTTAGGAAAAGGATCTACTAATTTTAGTAGTAGTAAAACCTTTTTGACCTGAAGGTTATACACTGTATGAGAAAAGGCAAACTATATGGATATGTGTCTTCTATGCCTATCAGCCTATTCTAAGATATAAGCAGGCAAAAGTCTTAAACTGCCTGAAGTCTGCTGTCTTCTCCAGTCCTGATGTAAGCCATTCAGCACCAACCTAAATCACTGTATCTGACTTGGAATATCTGGACGACAAAGCTGGAAAGAACTGCGTATTTGTCTAGCCGATACTCTCCCCCTCTCTTGAGGGCTGCTTATTTTCATTTTATGGTCAGATCCCATTAAGAAGCATACCATGCCCCAAACCTATGTATTTGTGGTTTTATCTGAAACTGATGTTGAGATAGCTGTCTGTGATCCTCTGACTGAAGGGATGTGTACATTCTCCTAATTATGATAGCCTGGAGCTTTACAGGCTTTATAGCTTGCATACAGCAATTTTGTGTGGGAAAAGATACTTGAATAAAGACATACGAATGCATTCTCTGTACATGGATGTGATTTGTACACATGTAAGCATCAGACAGTTTAATTTCATTTCACTTTTATTAAAAATACATCCTAAATAATTTGACTGTAAATAAATGCATCTTTTATGGCCATGCCAGTACTTCTTTGCCCTGAATCAGTTGACTAACCCAGCATCAACCTCTAGATGTGTGTTTAGAGCTCATCTTTCGTTAAAAAAAAAAACACAAAAAACCTCAAAACCAAACAAGTGAAGTTCTAATCCTTGGCTTCAATCTTTTTTGTGTTATGAATAAATGGTGGAAAATAACATGCACACTGCTTTCACATCTGTAGACTCAACCTTAGTGGCTAAACTGAATCATTTTGCTTTAAACACTGAGTCTGAAGCTGCTGTACCAGGGGAAGCTTTACAAAGCAAGGAGGACGGAGCTGACATTTGAAGAACTGTGCCGTTGTGTCACAAGTTAGGCCAATAGATGTCAATCTAAATCCTACGGAGAAAAGCAAACTAATGAGTCAAAGAAACGTACTGGTGCCATGTGTTTGCCCTCCAGACCTGAAACATTTGTTGGTTTCAGGGAAAGAATAACTTCAAGAAACTCGACTTGGAATTTACTTTTAACTGTTTGCAAAGATTGTGATGTTTTAAGAGAAGGTACTGCTTTTCAGTCATTAAAAAAATAAAAAAGCATTGCAAGTGGTTTTGTGCCCAGAAGCAGCTCGTTTCCCTCCTCCCACCCCCGGGAAAGCCCAAAAAGTGCTTAAAAAGAGCTGAATTTTGGGGAACTGTTTTGTACAGTCTGGCCTAGTAAATGACTTCTTTCACATTAGCTGGAGATAACTTTTGAGAAGGCACATTCCTACATTTTCTCTAATGATGCTTCTTGTCTTTTGTACAAAAGAGCAATAAATACGGGGAGGGATAGGGGATGGATGCATGAGGCAGGCAAGTCCTTCCTGCCTACCTGCCTTCTGGCAATGAGAAAGGGGCCAGGATGGGCAGCCTGGGAGCCCAAATGTGTGGGATGGCTTCTGAGCTATTGCCTTTCCCTGACTCCTAGTCTCCTGTGACCTGCCTCAGTTTGTCCACTGGAAGCCCTGGTTGCGTGCCCTCATCAAACGCATATGGACTTGCCTGGAAATCCTCCACAGCCCAGATTAAACATATGGGGAGAATAGTCCAAAATCAAAATGAACATAGTGCTGCTGATGTTCGTTGCTGTATCCACTGTATGAGCTGGAAAACGGGATATATTCAAAACATGCTCTTACAGACAGTTTTTTTTTTATTTTGTGGTACCTTTAACTAAAAGCTAGGCAATTCACTGCTGAATCACTTTTTTCTTCATGAGATGGATTAAATATATTATGGGTCTGAGGAGTTTTGCTTGCTTGTTTTTACAAAGGAAATTCTAACTGTAGATACAGTTTCTCACCCAGCAGCCTTGCTAAATGTCAGGGTGCCACAAAGCTGTGAAGATACACTTTAGGATTACCACTATGAGTTTATCCTGTTTCTGAGGCATGCATCTCTTGAGCTGCCCACAGAGAGCGAGAGCGTTGGCGAGACAGATGTGCGGTTCACTCCAAATTTGTCAGCCAGATACTCCAAGTTGGTTGTAGTGATTTAGGTTGGTGCCGACTGGCTTTTATTAGGATTGGAGGAGACAGCAGACTTCAGGCAATTCCATTAGGATTCTAGGTTTGTTTTGATTCCATAAAACTAAATAATGATGCAAAATAAATGCTAGCAATTGTGCAGATGCCAAAGTGCCAGCTTGTTTTCTGAGAGTCATCATGACAAGCCTGGGAATTTTTATTATAGTATTTTAATTTAATGGAAATGTCTGTCTCAACACCAGCATGTCTAAAATACATGTCATTTTACTTCTTTTGTAGAAGTGGTCATAAGCAATAAATGGTTTTTAAATCAGAAAATGTTTAATAAGTAAATATTGAGGCATCGAAAGCTCATGGCATTTCCAGGTGGTTTTGAATGTGGATTTGTGCTTTTCTGACAGATTACCCTGGATCATTATAATACCTAACAGGTGTTTGCAAGAAACCTTTTTAAGAAAAGCCTGTACCTATGGTACAACTCTAGCAATATGTGAACTTTTCTTAATCAAAGGGTTGGCATAGTTGGCGGCAGGGAAAAAGCAATGCTGAAAGTTCTGAGGTGCTCTGATAAGGTCAAAATCAAGTCAAAAGTGGAGAACACCAGAACCAAAGCCTTAAGTACATAGCGGATTCCTATTTTCAGTGACAGTATCAGATCTTACATGTTTACTCAAAATACTTGTACGTTCACACTCTCTTTAAAAAAGAATGTGGGTTTTTTTCCTTGACTCCAGACAGTTCCGGCTGCATTTTCAGAGCGATGTTAGAAATGCTAGCGAGCATAACTATCTCAGCTTGTCACTTGGTTTTCTTTAGTGTCTTTTGATTCTGCAGATCTAGTTTTGTGTGCATCTCGCTCTCAGGTGTCCAGCAGCAAACACTTACGATCTGTTCCAGAACTTGAAGACTTTAGCCTGCTTATATCTATGAAATAAATGAGATTGTGTAAAACATGATCATAGTTCTTATTAGATGACAAGATGACAGCATGTTACTTACAGTTCAGATGACTGCAAGAGACCGTAATGAGCCATAATGCTGTTATTTTTCACATTAGAGTTTTAATAATGTGTTTTCTACAGCTCTTAAGTATCGTGCATTAAACATGTTTCAGAAAATGCTTTTGACTTATATATTCATTATGTCATTAGAGGAAAACTGTCTGACATCCACATGGAATGATGAAAATCCATCCTATGGCCCCTCTGTATTTTCTTTCATTGATGCTGTTAGAAGGAGACATAGCAGCCTGCAAGAACCTCACATTTAAAACATATTGTGGTCATACCTACGAGGGAGTAGCTTGATGCCTTGCGCAGCCGTCTGGGTTACTAGACATTGGCCACAGTGTCTGAACTTGAGTGTAGGAGAAGATGGGTGGCTCTATTCAATAGCTGCCCTGCCTTAAGGCAAAACGATAGCAAGGAGATGCTTTTGTGTGTGTGACTTTGAGTACTTTGTGGGAGCCGGGGCAGGAAAGGGCAATTATATTTGCTTTCTGAGAGAAGATTAAAAATAGCATTTTTGGAATACTGAAACCAATTTTTCTGGGGGAGGGGAGAATATTTTTGAGCCAGTAATGGTGTTGGCTGCATGTTTTTATCACAGATACCTTGAAGCTGTCATGCTAGAGAGCAGAGTGAAAACAGTATCAACGAAAAAATAAAATGAGAAATTACTCTTCTATCAACCCATCCCCTGAAGTCACAGATAGTGTTGATTGTGCCTTATCTTAGCAGAGTATACTAGGGAGGTAAATTGCAGTAACAATAGGAGACAGCATATCTGATTCGACTGAGAAACACAGTTTAAAAAAACTACTCCACTGCATTTATTTGGATTAAGTTTTTGAAAATTCTGAACAGGGACATGACCTTTAGTCGATTAATCTCAAACTGGAGATTATTTTTTTTTGTGAAAGAGAAGCAGGAGACTCAAAAAAAAGGAAAAAAATTGTCAGTCGTTCAGAATGCACTATTCTAGGAGCTGGTTTTATTGGCACCAGAAGAAGGAAAAAATAAAACAAACAAAGTGCCGAGAGACCCCACTTTAGTGCTTTTTGCAGAACTGGGTGCAGCCCTGATGGCAAGAGATGGCTGGGCTGCGTGGTGGACCTTCACACACTGTGGTACTCAGCTGTGGTGAGGGAGAAGTTCTCGCTTCACAGCTGCTGCACCTCAGCACAGCTTGTCCTTGGCCTCTCACCTCTGGCGCTGGGGCAGGGGCTCTGCCTGCCTCTGGCAAAGGAGTGAGAGGCCACCTCTACTGAGGATGAGACTTGACAGGGCTGCACCTGCTTATCAAGGGGGTACCACGGTAGAGCAGTTTGTTCCCTGTGTCTGTGAAGAGGATTTTCCTGTTTTATGATGTTGAAACCCTGCATAATTTCTGCCTGATTTTCATGGAGGTATAATCAGACGTTTTACTTGGCTCCATCCCTGAAGAGAGTTCTCTGCTGGTGTTCTCTTAAAATAAACCAATTCTTTAATGAAACCTCCTGTAATGAACTGCACTGTCACTGTAATTTTGTTTATGAAAAAATATGAAAGACATCAAGGGAACTACAGTATACGTGTAATGTTATTATAAGAGGGCCTTCTGCCAACACTGGAACCCGCAGTTCAGCTCTTTCAGAAGATGGAATATGTTCATGTGCAATGGAATTGCAGTTCAGTTTATGTTTCTTGGAAACTTAGTACTTACATTTATTTTATGACATCTCACATCTCCTTAAATGTAAATTGAAATAGATCTGTGAGGCTGAGGCAATGGAAGATGTCTTCTTTGCATGTTATTTTAGTTTTGGTTTCTTTATTGTCTTTTGGCTATTAGGATTGTACTAACTGTTAGCGCTTGTCTTATTTTACAGGCGGAGCATTAAATTGATTCTAGATAACGGGATCTAAATAAGAAATGTTTAGATTAACAGAATTATACTGTGATCCTATAAAGTTCATAAGAGCATTTTGGTGTATGAGTAGAGCTTACGCTGAGCTACTGTGGAACTAAAAATAAAGCTAAATGAAAATTAAATAAAAGTTAAAAGAAAGGCTTGACTGAGGAAAAGCCATATACAGTTTATAGCCTCATTCTGCTGCGTTCTCTGGGGTAAATCTTGTGGTTTATTTCTGTAAACTTTTTCCCGAGTAATGCTTAGGGAATTAGGCTCTTATTTCAGTGGTATCATTAAAAAAATTCCAGTGGGTCATGGGTGAAAAGATGTCTTGCCATCATTTTGACCAAATGTTTGGGATGAGATCTGTATAAATAGTTCACTCTTGTGTATATACCGTCTGTATCACACAATAAAAAAAAAAAAAGAAGAAAAAAGTCAGTTTTTGAGATCTAACTTTTTTCTTCTTCTGCAAAAATCAGGAATTGGCATCCTTTGAAAAGCTCCTTATGGAAAAGCTTTCCAATGATATAATTTATCTAGCTTTGAAGTGTCATTTGGAAATTAAACATGAAGATGCTTTATTTAGAAAACATCAAAACAATCTCTTTCAGCTCCTGTTTTTGGAGGCGTGAGTCACAAAATTCAATGAAGTCCATGCATATTGACAAACTAGATTAGTATGTGGGCTTTTTTGCTTTGTTTTCTGTTATGGCTTTGAAGTTGCCAGCATATCCCAGGGTCCCTGCCACTGAGCCATTTTGATTCAGCTGCCACTAATCGTACCTGCGTGGGAAGCAGAAGGTACTTCTGTCTGCCTTTTTTCTCCAAGATGGTGTATGCTGGAGACAGAGCATGTTTGCTGAGGGTTATTAAAATCACTGGAAGTCTTTACTTCGATTTCAGTGGGTCCAAGCTAGTACTTTTAAGGAAGGATCAATGCTGCTGCCTCTGCTCCTACTCTCATAGCCTTTGAGAACAGGGGAAAACCCTGAGGTTGGTTTTGGGGATGGAGCTGGGTGAAAAGAGCTCTTCGGCTTTCTCAGTGGTTGGGAGATTGTAGGAGTAAGGTAGAGGAAAAAAAATACATCAGTGAATTCTGCTTTTTTCTCCCATAGTTTTAGTGCTGTACAACTGAAGGAGTGGCCCTGGACCCAGATAATCACCTTAGCTCTCCCTGCCACAGTTGTGTGTAACCTGTCTGTAACCCATAACACACTGCTCTTCCCATCATCAAGGTGCACCAGCCCTGAGGGCGAGAGAATAAAATTGCACCATGAAGGGCAATAGGTTGTATACAGTATTTTCGGAACTTCACGCTAAAAGCAGCATAGCCCATGAGCAGATGAATGGAGTTGAAAGGACTACAAGGCACAGGTCCTCCCAGAGGTGTCTGAGGCGAGGACAGCTGGGGCTCCTGTTGGGAAATACTCTAAATAGGAGGGCCAAGACCCTAATTTGGCACAGGGTAGTAGCTCGTGTAACCTCAACATAAAGTTTGTGCTGGACTCTCTAAGTCTTGGCAGTCACCCTGCTCTTGCCTCTAAAGCATGGTAGGACGAAACCTTTCTGATCTGCATCTTTATGCAAGTGGTGGCTGAGAAGTCAGTGAAATTACTCACTGGAGTACTGATTACTCACATGAATAAAAGGTTACTAAATCAAGGCCATAATTGTTATACAAGTGGTTTACAATATGGACAATGTTTTCCTCCTGGTTTTTGGACATGGTATGTTTAGTTGTTTTTGGCAGAAATTTCAGTTTAGGAGCCAACACTGAGGCTCACTGAAGAGATGGATAAGCATTGCCTATTTATATTTGAAGGAACCTCTGCTCATTTCCTTTGCATGCAGACATGCTTTCTGGCTTCCATATGCATCTAGTGTTTGTATCAGTGGATTTCTTTTTTTTATTGTCAATGAATAACTTTTTCTGAAGGAAAAAACCCAGATTTTTTTTTAAAGAACCATTAAAAGGGCTAAGTGGAGAAGGGACCAGAAGGTTGTGTGTGATGCTTTGTTCTGGTTGATTAGTATTTAACAAGAACTGAATTTGTACAGTTAAATGAGATTTAAAACATGTTTTATTGTGCACATTATCATGTCAGAGGAAATTTGTGTACTTTTGACTGTTAAAGCATTCAAAGTGTATAGAACTGCTAACTTTTTAACATAGAGTCATAGAGCAGTACAAGTGAAGTAGCATTTTGAAATGTGATGTCAGAAATATACTTCTGTACCTGTTGTCACCTGGTATGATAATAAAACAGGCAATTCAAAATTGTTAATAAGGAAGCTACTGATATTAAAGCTAAAAATCACTAAACATGACTTTTTAGTAATAAGAACACCAACGAGAAAATTAAAATGAAATACAAGCACAATAAACTGGCACATTGTACTGTTAGTTTATTAATTCTGATCTCTGTAGCATATGATAGTTTCATGCAGCTAGGGGCTACAGCCACCTGTTAATACTCCAGAGTGCAAAAGAAGAAAGGATTTGGTTGTTCACTGATGAAAAACACAGTGGCTCCCATATTCTGATTAAAAGCAATTTTCTTTTTTTATTACCTGGTGTGTATTTTTTTCCAGTATAAGTAACTTTCTAAAATGAAAACAATCCTGCAGATTTCATGGTGGTTTATTTAGAGGAAATCTGAGCTATTTTTTCCCAAAACCCCCATCGAGGCTTTAGAGACCTTACACTGAAAAACTAGCTAGCAGCAACACTTTCCTATTGCAGGAAATTGTACCAGGATTTTTTTTTTTGCTGTGTTTTAATAACCATGATTTAATTTAATAAAAAACATTGTTTGCAATAGGGCCCCTAATATCAAACACCGAGGTAGCAGCATGTATAACCATACTGTTACTTGATGAGGAGTGGTTCAGAGGTTCCAGGAAATACTTCTGGTGCTCATCCAGAGAAAGGCACTGAGCCATTTGTCCCCAGCTGGCTTGTGGGTGGCTGGCGGGGAGGCAGCGCCTGGCCCACGGCAGGTGGGCCCTGGCCAAGGGCAGAGGCTGACTGGCACCACTCAGCGATGGAAATGCTGAGCTGCTTCTCTATTGCTGGGAGGAAAGCACTGCCACAGCAGCAGCTGCACCTCCCTACATGCTCCTCCTGGGCTTCTACAGGGTAACGGATCCGTTTTACGTCGCGCAGAGTACATAAGGTGCTAATGGTATAGCAAAGCCGTGGCTGTCATGTATCATCCACAAGAGTTTCCCCACTTACTGTATTTCCTCTCTTATTGCATCTTGGTGAAAATTTGAAAGACAAATGGGCCCACTAAAGCCAGTTGGTGTTTATCTGCTGGTCATTCTCCGCTTTGGAAAGAAGCGTTTGTTGGAAAATTCATGCATTTGGAACGAGTTGTAGTCTGAGATGATGTGTTGTTGCAACATGGCCCATAGAAGCCTACAAGTCTGGAAGGGCTGTTTTTTAGACAGGTCTCCCAAACTCAGGTGCAGAAGGAGACTTGGCAGTGCTGTAGGATGGGGTGCAGGTTGGGTGGATGAGAGCGAGGCTGTTCGCTGAGAGGCCACCAAAGCTGACAGCTTTGTATGTCTCACTTGGTGGAGGTGTCCCAGGGGTGCATGGGGCTGAGGGGTTTGCTCAGCACCACTGGGGCTTATTGGTAACAGGTGGCACTTTAAATCTTTGCTGCGTGTTTGGAGTGCATTAAAACTTTGCCGCTGGAACTCTTTCAGTCCAAAGCTTTGAGATGTTTATTTGTGGGAACCACAGGGCTGGCACTCAAACTAGACCCGAGAGTGGATCAGAAGCATTCTCCTGTAATCATTATACTTTTAAAACAGACTAGATAGCTTTATCTTTTATGGTGGCAGATGTGAAGTATACTTTAATTTTGTGTACTGAATTATTCAGATCACTGTGGACATGGCTGTGTATTATTCACCAACAGTTGACACCCTCTTTTCTCTTCCCTCTCCCTTTTTTTTTTTTTTCTTTAAAGTAAGCTTTTTCATAGATTATTTCCTAAACCAGGGAGGTTTAGGGCACATGTCTTTTCATTTCTATTCATCTTCCACCAATAAATGGGAACAATCAGTATTCTTTGTAGTGTGATCTCTTGTCCACTGTAAATTAAATCACAACCATCATCTCATTTTGCACAGGTAACTGAACAGCTGTCCTCTCTTATTATATTAGCAACAACAGTATTTTTGTGATACATTTGAGTATAAATAGGTTTTGCTCAATATGTTTGCAGCTGGTTGATTGGAAAAGAGTTTGATTTGTGCTTACAGAAATCTGGACTTTGACCAGTGCTAACCACGATAACTGAAATCTTACTGAAATTATGGGGTATTTTCATAGCATGCTGGTGTTAAAGCCTTAGTTAACTGTTGAGTTTTAGGGTGGGTTGAGCACACCAGATTATTAAAGTGATTGTAATATACTGATGTTAAGAGATGCTACAAATGTTTTAGGTGCAGATAGTCCCAAGAACACAGCAGTAAAGCAAGGATGGGCTGCCCCATCCCCTCAAACAAAAAGGCTTGTCCCATAAATTGAGCCTATCGTAACAGAAGCAGCTTTTCTTTCCTCTGATGTGTTCTGTACTTGCTGGATGAATGGTACAGTTTCTATTTAAAAACAGGAAGGCATTTATGGCTTTTCTTGTTATATAATCTCATACGTGCTCAGTCTGCAGTCTTGATTTTTAGAAGAGAATATGCCAAAGTGTGTTCATGCTTTTGTAGAAAATGTTTTTATTTCCAGCTAGGGGAAATCTGTTCTAAGGCATCTTACAGTGTTTCCAGGAGTTAGTTCTGAGCTAGAAAAATACTGCAAATAGTATATGCATTGTGTAAATATATAGCATAAAAAAGTGGAAAGATTTATCAAAGACTGCAGACACTACTTCCCGAGCCAGGCCAGAAGCATTTTGTAGCACAATGCTCTCTGTTTGACAATTATCTGTGGAAATCTGTTAATTTGAAAGCAACCTCTGTGGGCAAGTAGGCAGCATTGTGACCTTGGGGATCCCCAACATGTGCCCTCCCTGTGCTCAAAGTGTGTGTGTGTGGCGGGGGGGGGATGTCCCAGAGTGGCTGGACTATGCTGAAGTGCTCTTTCCAGCCTACTTGTTATCAAGGACTCTCTAAGTTAGAGGTACTTTCTTGTGCGTTAAATGACATCTTTGCTTTACCTTCTCAAATAAAAAAATCACAAAGAGAGCAAGCAAAAAATTCCTTATTATAGATCTGCTGGTCAATAATTCCCCATTTCCATTGTTTTGGCTGATAAACCCCATTCACTTCTTTGTGCTCTTCATTGATTTTTCTCAACATCTGTGGCTGAGTTTAAAGTACTCTTGCTGTGTAGTGGGTGTTTGTCAGGCCCCACAATGATGGTGGCCAAGTCCAGGCTTTGTGAGCACCCTGTGCATGCAGGTTTTTCTGCTACAGAAGAGTGGTGGCCACTGGCTTCTCCAGGGGCTGGGGGTCCAGGGCTGTGCTTTGGCAGGCAGGATATGTCTCCTTCCTCTCTGCCACAAGAGTCCCACTTAGTTGTTTACAAATATCTTTTATAGTTTTTACCCCCAGTGTAAAGAAGATTCCCAGTCTACTTTTAATTTCTTTTTTTCTCCTTAGTATGCAAATTCTTTCATAGCTCTACTCATATTTCCCTCTCATCTCCATGCTTTTTATACAGGGAGTCACAGAATCACAGAATGATTCCAGCTGGAAAGGACCTTTAAAGATCATCTGGTCCAAGCCCCCCTGCCATGGGCAGGGACACCTTCCACTATATTAAGTAGCTCAAAGCTCCATCCAGCCTTGCTTAGATGACTTCCTTGATGACTTGTCTCACTACTCCTGTTGTGAAAAATTTCTGCTTCTTGTCTCTTCTAAACCTGCCTACTCTCTTTCAATTTTAAAAAATTGCCCCTTGTCCTGTCACTACAGGCTCTGGTAGAAAGCCTCTCTATGTCTTTGAGTAAAAGGTTTATTCCATAAGGGGACCTTGACAGGCTTGAGAAATGGGC